>NW_010417927.1:60056-76221 GCF_000710305.1 Buceros rhinoceros silvestris | reverse complement strand
ATTAAGAGCCTGACCCAGCCAAGTATGTTAGCACGGGCATAACTGTAACATATGGTACCTCCTTTGAAATCAAGGGATGTGCAGTGTTCATGTGTTTATAGTGATGCTTTGTTAGCTTACATAGTTGTCAAGTTTCAACCTTGACAGAATGAGAAGGAAAAAATAGAAGGAATGAATTAAAAAGCATGTAAAATCTTAAAATACATGTGCTCCAGCCTTTTTTACTAAAATAAACTCTGTCTGTATTTTGGGAAAGTGCTGGCACTATACTGGAATCCATTCTAAAAATGCTGGTCATATTCTGTGTTACAGCAGTATCATAATCCCTAAATGAACAAGCAATTTGGTCTTTAGCAATAAATGTCATTATATCAAATTTGAATGGACACTAAATGCTCCCTGGAAACACGCATCCTTGACTGGCATCGTGCAGCCAGAAAGTTAATTTTGTCCAATGTTCACAAAATGGCGTATAACAGCAGGTTAATTCAATAACTATGTTTAGATATCCACCATTCTGAATTAAGATTTCTCAGCAAGAAATTACAAAGAATTCACATTCAGTCAAATAAAGACCATTTCCCAATGAAATCGCATATTTTTCAACTATGGTGTAAATCAAATTACAGAAGTCCTAGTTCAGAGCAAATATTTTTCATGGATTTAATTGTAACCGACAGATATATAACCCTTGCTAAATTGGTTTACAGTGGGTAGTTCTTACAAGCCTTTTTCATACGCTGCCACTACCAATGGATGGCGAATTTATATGCAAAATTGCCATGCTAGACCATCTAGCTCCCCTGGGAGAACCTAAAAAAAAAAATAAAAATAAAACTCACTTCTGTATTGTGCTCTGTTAAAGAAGAATTGATTTCTCTACTCCTAGAAGACATGAAGAAAACTATTTCATTTTTAAAGGTGAAAACAAAGTAGAAGGATTTATGTGTTTCTATCTAATTTTTCCACATTTTTGTTTAAGCACTTCAAGGCATTTGAGCAGGGATGTACGTACCTCTGGTGATACAGGACTACTGACGCTAATAGGAGAGTACTTAGTATGATACATGATTTGTATCAGAAATAACACTCTAGTCATCTGGAAACAAGCAGCAAAGATGACAAAATTAAGTACCTGTTTGTTACCCATCACTAAGAACCAGTGAATGAGATACACACCACACTTCAGAAAAGTCTGCATTATCAGTAAATCATATTAGTAGTACCTTAGCTACGGCTTGATAAGGCATAAATGAAAGTAAATGTCTAAAACACACAAACGGAGACCAGTATGTATATATCTGTCCAAAAAACACATGTCTGGCAGTTCAGGTTCTCTTTGAACACTCCAATTGTCTCACATTGGAGGATTCTGTCATTCTAACATAAAAAATTGACAAGATCCTTGGAAGAGACAAGCACTTAAAGTTGCTGTTGTAAGTGATGCAGTATTATAAAGAATGAGCTGAATAGAACCCCAGAAAAACAGTTTGCATGAAAAAGGCTTCCTACCATGCTAAAGAAAATAGCAAATTAGAATGCTACCCAGCAGCCACTGTAAAAAGGATGTCTTTTTTAATACCACAATATGATAAATTATCTTAAGTAGCACATTAATGTCAGAAATGGAGCATAATCTAACTTCTTTGCAGTGACAATATTAAATGGCTTTCAGACATCTTTCCTACTATTCTGACATTAAATTTAATAACACCCAGAGAGACCACAAAAATGATTCAGTTACAAGAATCATACTGTACTGGATCATTGCCTTTTAAGTAGGATTCAGCTAAATGATTTGGACTCTGATGTTTTTGGCACATTCAAGGGAAAGGTACGCTGCATAACATCTATCAGTAGTGAGCAAAATTCCTTTCAGTATCCAGTTTGCATCGGAATTTTCCTTTGTTCATGAGAGTTTGATTATATGAAACACCAGACCCAGACAGACCTGGAGTTCTAAATTTTATTTTATTTTTTTAAAACTTTTCCCTGCTTGGTATTCCTCAATACTGATAAACCCTGCAAGCACCAGTGAGAGTGTATAATATTTGCACCCTTAATAAAGAAAATTAAGCAAATTAACTAATTAAGCAAAATTAAGACAATTGAAGACTTGTATCACAGGACAAGACCACATACTCCCGAAATTATTTTAAGGGAAAAATTTGGTATTTGTGAATCGTAGAAGAAATTAATAAGACATTTGTTTCCCACCTTCCAAGAGAATACCTGAAACAATGAGAAATTATAAACAGAAATTGCAAAAGATACATAGAGGCTCTCTACAAGTCTCTACAACAAACGTATTCAACCATAAAAGCCATACAGCAATTTCACCATGGCAGAACTGTATGCTATGCGTGGAGGTGATGGTGTGAGATTAAGAACAAATTTAGATCTTGGGCTCAAATAACCAGTAACTGAGTTCAAGTGCAAGAACTGGCCATCACGATCTTTTCACATTCCTGCCTCCTCCAGCAGTTCTCGCACTGCATAGTTACTGCCTTCGCTATAGTCATGCAGCTTACAAAAAGCAAGAACTCAAGCCCCTTCACTTCCCTGAATGCTTGTCGAGTGCACAGGTTCAAAACAAGGTCTCACAACCAGTGACAGGACCTGTCCAATTCCAGACACCACAGAAACACCCAAGATAGTCCTGATGCGGTCTATGCGCAATTCAATCAGTTCCTTAGATCCAACTGTCCCTTCGCCCAGCTCAAAATAACTCTTATTCAAGGGGTTAACTTTGAAACCGATGAAAGGGACTTTATGCATGGGGAAGCTCTCCACTGAATCTGTGCTTTGGACAAAGGGAGTTTCCTCGGCAGGTGAAGTCAATAGTCATGTTAGGGCAGCTTTGAAAGTGCATATCTAATAAGGAAGGAAAAATTCCTGGTACATAGGTTAGTTCATTTGGTGAGGTGTTTTTTTCCAAAGGTTTAGGCTTATTGGGGTCCAGGTCTGCATCAGCAGCAAAACACATTGTACTGCTGCTTCTGCATGCTGGGGTCTTAGAACCCAGCCCTTCTCTTGCCCAGCCACAGCAATAGCTCCCCTCTGAGAAGGTACTTTAGAGACAAACACATGGGAGAGGTGGGGAAATCTTCAGTTGTCACTATCCTCTATTAAACAATTTTTAAGACAATACCTCAAGGACAAAGGCCAGTAAAGAAAAAAATGTGACTGTTATTTAAGCATTTTGAGCCTGAAAAGGAACACGCATTTGTATCACATACTGTTAAACACCCCCTAAAATTAAAGATGGTTAATCTTCTTGCCTCCTGACCAGTCAATAAAGCATTTCATTAGAATCTCAGACTCATGATAACAAACCTACTGCTGTAGCTTCCATGATGGCTGGTAAAATGGGTTACAGTCATGCTCGATTTCCTTACAGCTTCTTGTTCATGCATGCAGAGTTAGAGCTCCTTTTCATACGTACATTGCCTTGTGTTAATCAACATGAAAGTTCATCTGCCTCTTTATCCACCCAGTAACTTCAGTGCCACGACATCTTTTTCCAAGTCTACACAGTCAGTTTTAGCTTTGGCTGCTCTGAATATGCAGCTTCACCACCTCATGCAAACCATTTAAGAAGACATCAAACAGCACGAAGCTCCATACAACACCACTGCTAACCTCGCTGCAGTGTAAAATTTGCCCTCGTGTTTCCTACCGGTTATTAAACCACTAGAGGACACATGGCATCTTAGGGGTTTTTAAGAAACCTACGTCAGAGCACTTGTCAAAAGCTTTAACAAAATCCAAATACACTCTATCAATGAGACCAACACTATTCAAATGCTCACCGAGTCTTCCACAGAATTAACATATGTGTTCCACCTGTACAAGCTTCATCAGCGGATCCCTCCTACATCACATTTATCCCTGCCTGCTAATTTTTATCTTTATTATTGTCTCAATCACTGCCTGGTTGCCTGGTCTGAAAGTCATCCTTATGCCACTATAATTCTAGATTCCCTCTGGATCCCTTTTGGCCCTAAAGTGACATCACATTTTCCACATTCTGTTCCTGTTTCTCTCATAATGTACTGCATACCAGCTAAAGACAACTTTGAGCATCAGTGGCGGGAAGAGATGTTAAGAATTACCATCACAGAGGAAATATAGAAAGTAAATCATATTGGTCTTTGTAAATGTGTCAACATGTACTTTGTTCCGCTTTTAGCAGATTTACAAAAGAAATGGGACTACCTAAAGTGTGTCATTACAGATAATTCTTAGTTCTTTTAGTGTTCAGGCCTTACTCACAATAAATTGTATTTTCATGCAGTTCATGTATCATTCATCTCTTCAGTTTTTCATAAAGGGAGCCACATTGCTCCCACTGAAGTATCTTAGACCCTTCAAGATTTTCCAGTTTGTTACACTATTTTTCATTCTCACATAACTTATACTCTTCTCCTTAAATTTTATCTCTTCAACCTCTTCACAGTAAGAAAAGTCACATTTCTCTGTGGAATCCTGTCCTGCTCGGAAAGAAACCAATTGACAAGAAGGGAATTAAAACTTGTCAAGTTACCTGTGCTGGGAGAAATTACCCCCTTGAGGAGAATAAGGGCTGGTCCTCAGTGGGTCATTCTCAGCAAGGTGAAGTTAGGTGGAAATTAGGCAGCTCATCAGAACTGCTACATTCTCACCTGTACAGCAGAAACCAGCAAGCCACAAGTCTGCCACATTATAACTAACCACGAAAGACAAAAAAGCAACAAGCCAAGAGGTGAGGAAGGAAAAGGATACTCCACCATAACCACACAGAAAAAATAGGGTGAGCAACACCGCTGACCTGGGAACAATCACACAATCCAAGCAGAGCACCAGCTACAGCCACAGATGCCATAGTAGGAAAAAGTGACTCCAGAATTCATCACTGATTCTGTCCCCTATGTGTATCTCATGACTGGACAGGCTGCAGGAAGAAGACGAGGAAAACGATAACCAGGAGGAATGTAAACTAAAAAGCTGTTGGGAGGGACTGAATTTAACAGAGGACTAGAGCACATCTGCCAGTGTTTGCCGATTGTTCTCTCAATTGCTATAGTACTTAAAGCAGTGAGGAAGAAAGGTAATTACTTTATTCCCATCATCCTCATAATGAGATACTAGCTGACTAAATCTTGATCAGCAGAAACTGGTGAAGAGAAAATTATAACACAGAATGTTACTGCACAGTGGGCTAAATGCTACCAAAAGCTATTTGGCATTGCTCAGAGAAGGTGAAACTAAAGTGTTTAGCACTGAAATAACACCCATATAGGACTGACACTTTTCCTTTGACCACAAGTTCTAAGAATTAGGATACATGAGATTCCATTTGTGCTGACTCATAATTTTTACAAAACTCTGTATTGCTGGAGGTTTTTTTAAACTGTACTTTATAAAGCTGCAAAAAAAGAATAGGTTGAGACGTTTAATAGGTATTGTGTATTTTAAGCTGTAGATCAGAGAAGATGCCTAGTTACTTTATTTTTTGAGAAGAATTAAAGCTAGTAACTAGAACACCCCATCACCATTTGGATAGTCTAGCCCTTAACTCAAGAACTAAAAGGCGGTTTCAATTAACAGAGAGCTCTTATCCTCTCCAGCACAACACAGAACTCTTCCAAATTGTGGTTAACACGTACATGGTGATAAGGACACAGCTGGAACCCTGGGCCCAAGCAACAGTATCTTCAATAATGTTTTCAGCTGAGAGGTAAACAAGAGAGGGGTCAAATGAGGGTCAACAGCAGCTTTTGACCCATAAAGTCTGGAAATTCTTGGTGTGGTGTGCCAGGCAGGAGAGGACGACCACCCACGTTGCCAGCATGATACATATTTATCCAACTTTGGAGGAGAAGCTCACACAGCTGAACAGCATAGCTGCTCAAGGTCCTGCCATGTGTCTTGGCATTCTGGTAGAGCTCTTCCCTTTGAAAGTCTTCTGCTGTGCTCACTAATGAAGAAAGTAGGTAGACCCCATGACCCAAGGCATGTAATTTCCTACTATCTGGGATCGTGCACTTCATCTTTATTAGACTTTGTTGATGAGTTTGAAGACACAAGATAAACTAGAGCTTTCTATGAGACACAAGTCACGCTGGTAACCCTCAAAGAGTAGGAAAAAGGCTGAAGTCTCTTGGCTACACATAGCTACAAGCACACAAGTGCAATGAGGTCCAAAGACGGTTTTTACTGAGCTGCAGGCACAAGGAGATACAAGCATGTTTTAAAGGCTTTCTTAGTGCAAAGAGCCCTAGAAATGCCATGCTCTCTGTTCACTTCTGGTGCCAGGGACAAGTGCTAAACCTCACAGAGAAGCGGTAGGTACAACTAACGGGCTCTGCTAAAGCACACACATAGAAAGGGTGTTCCTTAGCAGACACCCCACACACACACACCTGGGAATCTGTAAATTACTGTGCCAGGTTTGCTGTATTCCACCATTTAACATTACATCCTCTTCTCTAACCCACCAGAAAAACAGGAGGAAAAAACATTTTCATTTGTGAGCTTCCACCTGCTTAAAATAGCCCAAATTACTCCTTTATTTTCCGTTTAGCACAAATTCACTGACTTAAGAAATAGAGTATTCTTTGTGAGCAACAGTGTCAGCTATAGGCTCACAATCTCTTTATGTTAAGGCTGATTTGTATGGTTACTCAAGGTGCGTATTTTAGCTCTCCTGTGCATAGTACATACTTCAATTCCATCTTCAGATGCTAATCTCCTGTAACCTATGTAAATAAGTATTCAGACTCTGCTGTGTGGGTGATTAAAGCAGTTATAAATATGAATAAAGCTCTAAATAATTGGCTTGTTTTAATTAATTTTAAATAAAATTAGCATGAATTCTAGAGTTTGAAAGGCGCTATATTTCCTAAGCTGGAGAGAGATGTATTTCTCTCCTGCTACTTCATTTCCATACTCCTAATTTACAATGACGTGAAGCAGAGGGAAACAAAGACCCCTCAATGTATCTCCTTAACCTCAAGTGGACAGACAGCACCAGTGGCTAAGCCTTGCTGCCAACGCAGAGACTACTTCTGCCAAAAGTGGATCCTGTATGTGCATTGGTTTTGGACCAATGATGCCAAAGGAAATTTTGTCTCTTACTTTAAGAGAAGAAAGAACAAAACAATCTTTGCCAATATTGTTGTCAGTGATGTTAACTGGCTTCAAAGCAGCCAACAGTAGCACGGAATCTGCTCGGAGCCTGCCAACTCTTTCCAAATTCAACAGGAGATAACAGCTCTCGGGCACATTCAAATGGATGTGGCTACCTCTCTATGCCGAGACCCGTCCCTTGAGCCTATCCAACCCTGTTCTAAACTTCCAGCCCTGCTAAAATTTCTCTAGAATAACATTTTTAAAAATTGAAATCCAAAGTTACCTTTCCAATGCCAGGGTTGTCCTTGATTTTGGACACAGCTCTCAGAAGGCATGGTGGTGCAGGGGGAGGACAGAGCTGCAGGATGCCACTGAAGTTAGTAGCATAAATAGAGAAGTCGTGTGTGTGTGGCAGGGGCGGATGGTATTTCTTTCTCTTCGAAGACAGGTTTAGCTTCTGTGCTGCTCTGTATAAAAGTAATAGCAAGAAAGGACAATGTTACTAGGTGTTAATGGGAATCTGGACCAGACAAACAGATGCTTACTGTCATCACTGCCTGCTTAACAAATCAAGTCATTGCATTCTAATCTGATTTCATAAGGACAAACATCAGGAGACTAATAGAAGGAAATATGGGTAGAAAAATTACTGGCAAAATATTCAGTTAATTTCTCCCCCAACAGAGTTTCAATTACAATCTAACTTTCCCCTCTTTCCCCGAACAGCTTGACAGCTGAATCCTAAAATGCTAAAATCTCACTGACATAATAAAAAGCTGAAATAATCCCCTTGTCACTGGCAGGACCAGATGGACTTTGCTGGTGATAACCTTATGAAAATGGTTCTTTGTACTCTACAAGTTTCTCAAGGCAGAGGATAAGACTCCAAGTCAGCTGAGCTCAAGATTCTCACTTGTTGGCTGCACTGAAAATCCTTAGATAACAGAGAATTTCCTTCAAGACAGATTGGCTTTTCCTCCTCAATTCCATTCTTTCATATTAAAAGGGAAAGCTATTAAAAAGCCATGCTTTAATGTTCTGAATGATAATGATCCTGCTTTTGAAATGCAGAATTTCAAAACATACAAGATTAAGAAGAAGGAAAAATGAAAACATACAATTAAAATTGTAACATTCTTCCTTGTGAATAAGACTAGGAACATAATCAGTTCCTCTGCTATTCCCCATCAGCAACACCAAACATTACAGGAAAAAACAAAAACAGAAACTCAACTCCACATAAAAACCCACATAGGGAAAAAAAAATATCACCCTGCAGACTTATGTAGAACAAACATATGTGTTAGTGAGCACACACTGTGCAACTGGGGGTGGCAATGAGGGTGACATCTCAGCTCTGTCAAAGCAAGGAGAGCTTTGTCACCTGAGTAAGATGTGCGTGATCTGACTCTGAGACTGTCAGTAGATAGCCCACCCTTAGACACGTATCATCAAAACATCAAACATGCTATCTTTTAACATTATTTGAATTACTTAAGCCAGCAAAGTGTTACACTGCCAGCATCTGCAGGCAACCTAAGACCAAGCTACTGATGCCAGCAGGTCTTCCGAGGACAAATCACTATTCTGGTCCATATTTGCAATAAACGTTCATGTCACCTTGGACAAATTAGTTTACACATATGTGAAGACAGGAACTCTTTGTACAATGGCTACTTTATATGTTCATCATGCCTTTCAGCCCGGGATCTCCGAGCACTTTTCACTGAAATCGAACTGGCACTAGCATCTCTGAAGTATTATAGGCAACAGACCTATGGAGAAAGTAAGGCAGAGCTTCGCTGTCATATCTATTTCGGGGTGAATCTAGAGGCCTAACCTTGCCACAGTTCCAGTCACCAGGTGGCCTCAGGTTAAATTAGCGTAGTAAACTGATCAGAGGAGTAAACTCTTCCTTTGCTTATATTTATGGTAGATTAGAAGCAAAAAATGAACACTGAGAGCAGGAGGGTTGCACAGTTCCTTCTAGCAACACTATTAGCTTCAGTACAAAGAACTGGTTGTGTCTGAGGAGCAAAATTACTCACTTGGGTCAAGATTAGACAGCTAGTCAGTACAAGAGAGAGGACTTCCAACACAAATCTCCAAAATTCTCAGTCCTGTGCTCTATACTTGCAAAGCTGTGTGTTCAACTCCTGGACCTTTTCACTTCATCAGCTTCCTGAGATGCAGACCCCCTACAAGTTTCCTTCTCCCTCTACAAACACTGCAGTATTTAGAAAAATACAAAGACTCTTGTGATGAAAAATGTACAGCTCTAGTTCCAAACTGAGAGAGCGCCAAAAGCCACTGTCTTGAGAGGGACAAGTTGGACTTTCACCTCTGAGGAAAGATGCAGCTTTTGACTCCTGCTGGATCCTGAAACCAGCAGGAACTGCATCCCACAGCAAAGAAAAACACTGCAAGCACGGGTTTATAGAGAATCTCAGGTTTTTTGTGGCAATGAGAACTGATTTAACTGCCTAAATCTCAAATTCCTTTGCTAATACCTCACTCAGTATGAAAACATACGCCTGAAATAGGACACCAGGCAAACAGTTGCACAACTTCACTATGATTGCAGCTGCACATTAAAACCATTCTGCCTCCTAAATTATACGCAGCTTTATTGTGCAGAAAAGAGTCTCTACCTGTTGGCACTCTCATTGTGGAACTCTAGACAGTCATTACCCTCTATCTCCAAGTGCCAATTAACAACTGTGGTTATTATTTAATCATCATGTTGATTAATACGAAAGATAAGGTTTATTTCCTTGTTTACATGCTATGATCCCTTGTTGAAATGATAAAAACTCCTCAAGAGAATGTCTTCAAAGTGCAATCAAGATATATATCAAATCCTGAAGAAATAATTATTCCTTCAATAGATCTGGCTGAAGGAAGTCCTCTGGGAAACATACGTAGAAGGGAATGAGATACAAAGGACAAATTTACTCAGTAATTGTGTATTCACGCACCTAACTAAAGCACTAACACTCAATGAGTAAATGCACCAATTTCACTCAACAAGTAAAAAGACAAAACTAAGTAAAGTATTTAAACAAAAACACAGAAAATTCAGTCTTTTTAGAGTGTGGCATCTCTCAAAATAGCTCAATAACACAGTTTTGGACCATTTCAAAAAGCAGATCTAAGATACCAAATTTTATTACTAGTTGCCTTAACTTCCCCACTAAGACAGAATAACTTTCAAAGTGATTTGCTTTCAACACTACTCACACACTTTCTGCATCTCCACTGTTCAAAGGACAGTGCCATATGCTAGCTAAAGCAATTAACTGCTACAGTGCTGATAAATCCTCTTCCTATGAGTCTGGAGCGCCACGATCTTACGAAGAAATTTGGCAAAGCGGCTGCAGATGTCCATGCGAGATAATAGGAAACTAAAAAAGCAGAGGAACTGGAGTAGCTGTTGTAGAAAATAATCAGTGTTTTGCTGGGCAACAGGCCAACTGCACCAGTAACAATGTATGTGGTTCACATTTTACAAGCATCTCTTCTCAGGTAGCAGCGCACAAGCTTAGTTATAACCTCTTCGGGTTTTAATGCAATAATTACTTTGCTTGGCATTAAAATGAGATTGTTCTGGAGTTGAAACATCAGAGACTTAACAGCAGTATCAAACAGCTTGTTGGATTTGGGTTGGTTTGGGTTTTTTTTCTGAAAGGGAAAAATTAAGGATCTAATGGAAAGAACAGATAAATTCAGACAAAACGAAACATCACTATCAAACTGTAAACTGAATATGAAGTAATTGTCACCCTCAGCTCCTATAAAAAAGTATAGTCAGTTTTTTAACTACTACAAAAGCCAGCTGGGCAACAGCCTTCGTATGCTTTGTTTGGGTTCCTGGACTGGTCGAAGCAAAAAGCACCACATAAGGACTCACCCATCTTTACGCAATTCTTGCAGCACCAACAACATACTTGGTGCCGTCCCAGCCAAGTATTCATTAGGCCAAAATATAGGCCAAGCTGTTCTGGAAATGGGCCCAACTAAACTAAACAAAATCCAACTTCACAAAACTCCTTAATCCTTACACACTCGTGAGAGTATGTATTTACAGGTAGCCACTTCTGAAACACGCCAGAGTGACAGATTTTCTGCAGTCCTAATCCCACAATCTATTATTGAATTTACACCTAAATTTCCAGATCTCTTTTTCTCCAGCAGACCTTTTCTCAACGGGAATTTGTCCCATGAAAACAGGGAAAGCCAAACACTCATAAACTGGGTCCTTTCTGCCTAGCACCAGAAAGCCAGCAGTCAGGCTCAGACCAGACCACTTTCTGTAGGAGCCTAATTGGGTGCAATGCCTATTTCCCAATTTGCTTCTTTCTCAAATTTAATCTTACACAGGAAGCCCTCACATCCATCTCCAGCACCACAGTGGGCTGCCTCACCTTCTCCAGTATCCGCTTGTGTTCCCTCAAAGGGAAAATTATGACCTGTAGGGAATACTATGCAAAACTTGAGCATTACAGTTACTTGTTTTTCTGGGCATTTTCCAAGCATTTTGTCACAGCACTGACACAGCTGTACATTTTCCACCTACCTTTACTTCCCCATTCAAACTCCACCAAGCACTCCTCTACAAAACACTCTTACAAGAGAAACTAAGCTCCACACTCTCATGCCTCTCTTCCAATTAAAGCATGAGACATCCATGTATATTCTTTTTACCTCCGGCTGTGAAATCTACTGTCTGTGTTTTGCTTAACTCTTTCCATCTTTTATAGAAGATGTCTTTTAAGATGCTCTGGAGAGTTCTTTTCTCATAGCTAGGTGTCACAGTAGAAAATAAAATGAATATATGGCACATGCAGGGGCACTCAAATATCAAACAACAAGGGACAGTCTCTAATCTGCTCTTTCCCGCACACAATTTATAGATTACTAGGTTTCCTGCCATGCAAGGATGATATCAGTGAGGCAAATCATGGCCAGATTAATTACTCAGCATTTAGGGAGTAAGACTGTGCAACAGTCCAATCCTGTCTGTTAGAAGAACCATACAATTTTTTTATTTTAAATTCTGCCTACATAGTTAACACAACATTTCAGATATTCTGATGTACAGCAAGCTGCTTCTAGCTTACACTCACTGCACACATTCTGCACATTAAAGCTGTGAAAGTAAACA
Source organism: Buceros rhinoceros silvestris (assembly GCF_000710305.1). Lineage (NCBI taxonomy): Eukaryota > Metazoa > Chordata > Aves > Bucerotiformes > Bucerotidae > Buceros > Buceros rhinoceros. The sequence continues at coordinate 63,944 of NW_010417927.1, read as the reverse complement.
GCCCAGTTTAAACCCATGAAGAACAGTGTTCCCTCTGGGCATAATTTTTCCATGAAAAATAAAACTAGATTTGAAACTTCCATAACTATGCAAAATTATAAAATTTTTACTTAACGCTTTGTGGAATTTAAGCTTCAGAAGGAAGAGTGATGTGACTTATACTCTGGGACACACAGAAACGGGTCAAGTGAGATAGATACAGAGGATTTAATCACCAAAGAGAATTGACAGACAAACTACTACAAGTCGGAAAATGAGTGGGAGTCCTGCTTCACTGACAAAAATAACAAAAGGAAACTTCTGCACATTCATTTCAGCATGAGTCATTACATAGTAACAGTTATAGTGTTACTATCCAGCCTTATCTCTCAGAGATCACTGTCATTATTTATATTGTGAGAATGCTTAAAGGTTTCAATGAAAGGGTCAACGCCAAAGAATTGTACAGTCCAAGCCTTTAATACCCTGAACTTTGGAGTTTCCTCAAGAGTACGCTTACTCAAGAATTTTAGTTTGACCTTGACAGACATCACAGGAGCAATTTTTATCCTGATTCTGAACCTTCTGCAAAGCTTGCAAAATTGTGGATGCAGGTTTATGCTGGGAATCAGTCTATTCTAAAGCAAGACTTCTCCAAACTTTCCCAGCTCCCAGCCCAATGCAGCATCACTCCTCTGCCACATAACCAACGTCCCAAGCCTTTCCCACTGCAAACCAGCTCCAAAGGAAGCAGCGGGAAAGTCACAGTCTGTCATTGTATCTGCAGTTCCAGTTATTGTTTCCTTAATGACTCGTCAACACAGACAACAAATAGACGGATGTCCTACAATACACCCTCCAGCACTCAATCCCGAACCTTCCACAACTCACAGAATAAACTTGGTTGGTGTTATTAATTTTATTATCATTATTACTGTTTGATTTGTGGTTCTAAAATTAGAAATGTGGCACAATGAAACAGCACAGTTGCTACCCAACCCCTCAAGCAAATTTAGAAAAAACCAAGGTAGCCACTTCCACTAACAGCATTCAATTTCAAAAAGAAAATCTGGTTCAGGAAGAGATACTTTAAAGTGAAAACTGGGAATGTCTAAATCTGTCATGAAAGTTTGGAAAGGACAGGCACCAACTGTATTTCTACAGTAAATTTTGTCCAAGAAGTCACTTATAAAGTATATGTTAAATTTTGAGTCTGTTCTTCCCCCTAGAACAAGCTTACTAGGTTCCCATGATGCATATATATAGCTTCAGGAGGATACAAAGGCTTTCCTTGCGTTAGCACCATTACACAAGTACTGCACCAAACCTTTGTTTGCTTGGCTGTCCCAGCAATGCTCTTGAGAAGCACTGCCAGGATGAACAAACAATTAATGTTCCTTATTTCAGTGGTTCAACTTCCTCAATAAATAATTAGTTCATCTGGATCACAATGCTCAGCCTCAAACAATGGAGTTTTCATAATGGGTGATGGTAATAAAGTCTCCATAGAAAATCATTATTCTGAAACAGACCAAAATGTCAAAACACATCAAATATGTGGGGATATTACCAAGCCAACATCATAAGAGAAAGGGACGGTATCTCCAATATGAGATTAGGTCATGCCTTGCCTATTGCACTGAGCATAATCTTGAAATTCAGGTTTGAATTTCAGCTGCTCACTTTGAGTGAGCTCTTAGTTTCCTCTTACTATCTCTTATTAAAATCAGCAAGGCAGAAATAAAAATCAGCTATGCTGACATATTAGGACCATCATCCTCTCACAGCCAATCAGAGAAGAGGAGTCCAGAAGAGATTTTTAAGAGGTTAGCTACACTTTCCCAGTGCTCCATGGTAGGAAGAACTTTACTTAATACGTTCCAATAAATATTCATCCTTAGAAATTTCCAGTGAAAGCAAGCCCACAGCCTCCTGAGACAATCAATTCCAGTTTTTAACTAGACTTACTGTTAGAAAATTCACACCTCATGTCTTTCATAAATATGAACTTGCTGGAGTTCATGTTCCTAACTTTATTTTCCGCTCACCTCTCTAGCACACATGCAAAGGACCTTATTTCCTTCTCCTGCAGCAGCTGTTACCTGTATGAAGACCATTACCACAGCCCAGTCTTCTCTTTTATAAATTAAAAAGTCACGATCCTTCCAAGCTTTTCTCACAGGTCAAATTTCCTGCTCTATTCACATCTTCACAAAGTATGGAATCAAGGCTTCATGCATCAGCGAGCAATAACCGAGACTCACCCGAATTCAAGCACCATACAGAGAGACCAGACAAAGCCACTTTGAGAAAAACTCAGACAGGCTTCAGGAAGATGACAAGTTAAAACAAACCTGCAGGGTACCCCTGACATCAGAAGAGCTTCCTCATGCTGTACAGACCTAAGAGCTGATTTCTCCTCTCAGCTAAGCATCATAATTTAAAAAGAAACAAACTACCGAGCCCGTGTTCAAGTATTCAAGATATTTGCATACAGGAATCCAAGAAGGAGTTTTCACAGCTCTTTTATTTTTCCCCAGGTTTAAGCAACACCAAAGGGAAGATCTTCACAAGTGCCGTTACGCTCCAGCCATTTTTTCTGCTTTCCCAAACCTGCAGTTTCTGAGGCTGCTGCTACAAAATCGTGACATCACCTCCATATTCTCCTCAGCTTGCAGATTTGAGACACTTTTCTGGCCAAAGAACATTGCTTCAGCAGCCAGGACCACTGTTCAGGAATTTACTTTTATATATATGTATAGACACCACAGCCTGCCACATACCATTTCCAGCTCTGTTCTCTAATGATGTTAAACAAAGCAAGCGCAGATGAACACATTGCTGTACTTCCATACTGGCTGTTTACAATTGTACCGTATGACAAACTGCTGAAAACCTGTGTAGGCTAATCTTTATGTAAGCAAGACTGTCAACACCTAATATAGAAACACGTTGGTTCCTGGGCTGCACACTGCAGAGATAGCTACACATTGAAAATACAGCTACCTGAATGTCAGCAATATTTCCTCACTCTGTTTCATGAACTAACTGAGCTAAAGCAGGCAGAACCACAGCAGTCTAAGCCCACTCCTCAGGCAAAGAAGTTGGACTTATTTGCCAGCAAGACAGACTCATAAAACAGTCAGGTTGTATAAACCAAAATTCTAATCTCATTTGTATTCAAGAAAAATTAATAATGACATTTTTAAAACTACAAAATAATGAAACAGAAACTAGCCCTTCATTATCAAAGTAATTACTTAAATAGAGCACTTAAAATTTTGCCCTGTAACATCAGCTCCTGGTATACAGAAAGAAGCCAGTATCAAAATGACCTACCAGCCAATAATTTTTTTTTTTTTCTCTCACAAAGGATATTACACTCCATAGTATTCATCAAAAACTATCTGGTATGAAAAGCAAAAGCATTTTTCTCATTCAGGCTGCTCCAAGGAAGAAATACGAACGTTTGCAAGTAGAAAGGATGACAGATAAAATAGAGGACATGGCTAACAACAGTTCATCTGAAGCACTAGATACAGAAAAATATCTAATAGGACAGAACGGGACTGAACAAGGGGGAAATTCAGTATTTTCACATTCCTGATCACATAGAGCAGTCTGACTAGAAGTTAGCATCTGTGACTGTGAAGCCTCCTTTACTATAAAAGCCCTGGGGTAGTTTATGACTTCAGGCTACCTTCGTTTTGCCCCAACACACCATCCCCACAGACATATCTTTCTCATTACCTCCAGCAACCTCAGTTGTACATTTTAGTGTACATCTAGAAAATCCACAGAGGATTCATTCCCACTTCAGCTGGGTTTTATTTCAGATGCTTAGTCAAAGGCTTGACACCTATACTGCCAAGCAAATAACTTCTCAGGGGGGCATTTACTTATTCCTGC
>NW_010417927.1:19884-59938 GCF_000710305.1 Buceros rhinoceros silvestris | reverse complement strand
CCTGCTGTTAGCGAGTTAAATGGTCACTGACAGCATTAAATGATGCAGTGGAAATCACCTCAGTACAGAAGTCATACGTCCGCACAGTGAGTATTTTTAAACAGAGGAGGGACACATGGGCTTCTTGAAGCCCAGCATTTCTGTGATTTATTTAACTGAAATCAGTTCTGAAATGATACTCCTCAGATGTATAACAGGCTGAAATTGCAGCACCATTTATTATTATTACCATTTAAAACAGCACTTAGCAGGAAAATGTGAGACGCGTATTCTTCCATCACTGCAGGTGGAGAGATTTTACTATTTCTGACCAAAGATAACTTCAAATTTCAGCAGAAATAAGCAACTCCTGAAAACCTGCTCAAGGTACATTATCAAAGAACATTCTGAAGCTTGTCCCTGACTCCAACTACCTTCACTAATAACATTTAGATTAGATCCATTTTATGCTGATTAACTTCCACTGAGTCATTTCCTCCCAGCAAAAACTTCACAGGGCAACGCTTCTTAATAAGGGAGCTCCACCATTGAGGACACAAAAAGCCCAACAACGCAGAAAGCAACCCCAGGAGCATCACTCTGTGATGACTGGCAAAGTAGCACTAACTGATGCTGAGTGAGGCACTTGCTAAGGTCTTTGAAATGTCCTGTCACAAGAAATATGTTCCATCCTCCAGCAGGAAGGATGAGGAAAGTTTTAGAAAGTCAAAATTCACTGCTATTTCATAGAGGATTTAAAAGTACCTTCAGAGTAATCCCGCAGTTGATCAAGTACTGCAGCTATAGTGCTGGTGCATTATTTTGGCTTGACATTTCATTTTTGTTATAAATGATAATGTGGGATGTCTTATTTTGCCACAGGCACAAGCAAGCAAAGCAGTCTAGCTCAGAATAAAGACAGCGTCACTTTAAAATCCATCTGCCCTGCAAACCACATCCAGCATACCATAAACTGAGTGTTACACTGGCTGCAAGCCTTCCATGAGAACTAAATATCCCATTAACTATCAGTCTGAGTTTACTATTTCACCTGCTAAGTCAGTCTGTCTTAACGAAGTATTAAAATGGTTAAATGTGTTATTGGAAGAGTCTGAAAGTCACTAGTAAAGTTGCAAAACAGGTGCAAGCTGTCAAATTACATCCTCACAGGGAAGTCACCGTTATCATTTTACCTGTGGAATGCTCCGTTCCCACTGCAGCAAAACCACCAGCACAACTGGCACTGCTACCGAGCTGAGGAGCCCCAAATAACGGAGTCAGAGCAAGCACTGGTGTTCAGGAGCCCAGGAAGCAAACAAAGCAGGCAGACTGGGATGGCTGGGGTAGGGGGAAAGCGGGAGAAGTGCTCCTCTTGACAAGCTGGGGAGGGCAGAAAGAAGGGAAGAAACGGAAAGGAAAAAGAGACTCTGGTAGCTAGACCATAGTGAACTTCCATATATTCAGGAAACAGAATAACCAGGTGTGTTCAGCTGTAGGTGAACACGAAAATGGAGAAAGGATCATATGAAAAATCCTTAAATTAAGGGAGAAAATACTAAGTTCAGAAAAGCACAAGATCAGAGAGAGGAAAAAGTGAGAAGAAATACCTGCATGACTCCAGTCAAGATTATCCATAAATACATGAGAATTTTTCTCAGTTTAAAATTCCTTCCACCAACCATCATTTACCCGCAAAATAAACTCAAACCTGGGTGGCTCTGAAGGCACAGATTGTCCCCTCTGGCATATCTGTGAGCACACCTGCTTTAAATCAGCCTACTTTGCTCTTCCTCCTGGGCATCACGAATGCCTCAGACTATAAAGCTAATCTGAGACCCAACTGCTGCAACAGTAGTCTCCACTGAACCACCCAGAGCAGCTCAAAAAGTCACCACATCTCCTGAGCGGCTGCCTAGGGTGCTCCAGAACCTCCTGAATTATCATCCATTAAGGCACAAAAATCAGCCCTCCCCAGGGATGGCCTCACATAAAAGATCTTTCAGGCATCTGATCAGTGCCAAACACTGCAACTGTTTTGTTGTGTCCCAATTCTGATTTTGCTGTGAAGCTCGTATAAATACGTAGAAGGTTCTTTCCAAAATCCCAACCTTGCCAGGAGGCCCCTACATCACTAGATTCATTATTTCCACTCTTTTACTGTCTCCACCTTGATATTTCTTGCCAATCTGGTTGGCACCAGGTTCAGTCCTTTCTTCATTTTACCACCTCCAGCATAGCCTAGTCTGCTCTCACACACCCCCTGCAGCCTGTGCTATCCATGTGAGGCTTCTCCTTCCAAACACCGCCCTGACACTGATGTCTTGCATAATCTCTCTTTGGTTCATACTATGATCCCTAATCCCCTATACATGAGAGCTTTGTCTTCCAAGGCAATGACTCTTAGACGCCCAGTGCTGCTTCATCTGATCACCACCACCGTCTCTTCCTCAGTGAATTCCCTTTGAGGCTCTCTCAAATCCTCACCATAGACTCTCCACTTTGGCTGATCATTCAGTGCCTCACCCGTCTAATAAAACAGCCATATCCTGATCACAGATCTATTGGCCTTTGGGACGTTTTTCATGCTTTCAGCAGTGTTCTAACTCAGCAGTGCCGTGTCCAAAACTCTACCTGCCCTCTCCTCTCAGCTACTCCAATTTCTTCACCTCCTCCCTTTGCTGAATTACAGCTCTGCATCTCATCTCTGTTTGCCCTGTCAGTCTCATAGTCAACACAGATGAGCTCTTCGCAGCAGGGAGCCCGGCTTCCCACATGCTGATAAAGCACTGCAAAAATGTATGATGCAGTATTAGCAATGATACCAGTAATGATGTTCTGCTCTTAAACGTGCTGTCCTGAGAGTCATTTCTGGTTCCAGGAACAAAGCCTACTCAGTTCAGGCTTATCTTCTAATTTATCCTCCTTACGGGCTAACACAAAATGGGACATACCTAAAGCATACACTGCTTTGTTTGTCCTTAATTATAGGCGGTATTATGCTGTCACAGCAACTAGGGAACCTTAAGCTGCCCTAAGATGATACAAGATACTGCACAATACTGCACACCCTACCCCATCTCCTGTTCCTGCATAGCACCATGCTCTGTCATGGGTCACATTTACTCTCCAGGGACAGCTAGTAACCACATTCCAGCATGGCACCGGCAAGACAAGGCAAGCCCTTCAGTGGCACCTGCTCTGTCTCCATTTGCAGATCTTGATGAGGGCTTTCCTACTCTCCCCAACTCCACACAGAGAAGGGGGCCGGGAAGGCATTCCCTTCTCCAGCACCAGGCAGTGGGGAGGACACTGCAGGGACCAGGCTACTCCAGCCCACTAGATTCAGAGGCATTCATTAAGGGGAAAAAGCAAATTATGTATCTGGCTCCTCCTGAAAGAGCTGGATGCTCCACTTTATATGCACATCTGTCCCTCTCCCCCAAGCTGCAAGACTTCTCAGCCACCCTTCCTGACCACCTTTCAAGAGTGACCAAACAGTAGCAAGTGAAAGTGGGGTATTCCAGGGCATATAATGAAGAAGCATTGATGCACCAAGCTGCTGTTGAGCCGCATCAACGCCAGTGAGACACCACATCCCTGGAAAGCCCCACAGCTCCTGTGATACTGCTATGACACTGTGAGGTACGGACAAACCATGCACAGGGTTTGGATATATCTGCCAGCAAGGCAGTCTTAATTGGGAAGAGCTGGTATCCCTCTTTCCTGGGTAATTAATTCAAATTTAATTGTCCTGCATCACCTCAACATGAGATTTCTTGGGCATGGCTTATGCTTAATGAGGAAGATTTAACAAGTGACTCTGCTTCTTCCCTTGATCCATCATTAACCAAGAATTTACTATGGTTACCTGTAACTATAGCAAGCACTTCTGGTTCAACCTCACAGGCAGGTCAGCACAAAAAGGTCTAACTCAGGATCCACTGAGTCACACATTTTCTTCACCCTTCTGTGAACTACTGCTTATTCATGGTCCAGTTATCCACTTTATCTGTCAAAGAGATTTAAATTGTGCCAGCTCTGCACAAAGCCAGGATACCAGTGCATGCCAGCAGGGTACAGGGCAAAAGTTTACAGCGGTTAAACACAGAGCACTGGTGAACTACATTATGAGCTCAGCAAAAACATGATTCTTTTAACAGGACAGAAAGTGATAGGCTGAAGTGATTTAGATAGAAACAGCTTAAACATGGCAACTCAAAAAACGTGTGTTCCATTTTTTCGTGCTTTTTTCCCCCACATTAAATTCTGAAAGTACTGATAGTCATGGAATAATCAGGTTTTAACAGGTTAGCAGTAATATATGCCTCAAGTGTTCCTAATACATCATAATCTGCTTTCACAGAATTTGCATCACTGTCAAACTGAACTACTGATTTTCAGTTGACGCTTTTAACATGTTTCTATGGTTACTTTCCAAGGTCACATCACAGAAGCCTGAACAGCAGTTCAGAAAGACAAAAGGCATTTTGTAACCTTCACTGTATTAAATAATTTATGGAAGTTAAGGCATCCTCATAGGAAAAAAAAATCATAAAAGAATTGGCTCTGAGGTTATTTTCTCAGCAACAGTTTGAAGCACAGTAAAATCAGTACCTCTACAAAAGCCTTCAAGAACTAGACTATTTGACTAATGTTCCATATGGTACAAAATGCTAAAGAACAGATACTAAGTTTAGATCTATATGCAAAAGCCTACATAAACTGCATGAATGGACCTTAAAGCAGAATATGTAGACAACTAATTTGCTGCTGTCAGCTTCATCTTTTAACTCAAGCATCAGGCATTGTCTCAGAAAGTGTTCTGAAGGGAAAAAAATGCAAAAACAAAACTGAAAAAAATTAAGTAATAATGGTAATGACAGCCTTTATTTTTTCCATCATTCTTCATTCAAAGCCACACAGATTTCATCTGTCCCCAAAACATCACAAATTTTGACTAGTATAATGAAAGCTTGCACACAAGATATCTGAATTCTCTGCCTACCGCTACACCAGATCAGAGTTTATTGGAACTAACTGAAGTGTCTGAGGCTTGGAACAAAAACACATTAGTCATTTAGTGGTTGTGCTAATATTCCTATGCCTTTCCTGCAGTTTCATTAGATACAGACTGCTTCAATACCCTAATCATATGCTCAGTCACAGCACAATCAGTACACAGAGTACTGACAAGCTGTCCCACCATGCCTAAAGCTGATAAGGTGTCTGCTCTATGAGTAACCTCAATTATTGACTATATTTTATGGTCAATCTAATGACCAAATGCTTATCAGCGAACCATCAGGTGCCTGTAATAGGATAGTGACCCTTAGTTTATATGTACCATTACTGCTCATTAGTGAATGATTAGATTCTTTAATCTGCAACTCACAGGCATTAAATATGATGGAATATCCTGAATCTCGAAAAAAGACGACCATGCTTATTTTAACTCTTAAGATGTTCAATTACATTACTCAGAGATTGTATGTTATATCTTGTTAAGAAAAGCTGCTTGTAAAAAGCATATAATGTGTAATGCTTTATATCATGTCTAAATTGACAAAGCTTTCCCAAACATGCAGGAGTATGACGAGAGTGGAAAGATAATGGGTGTGATTCACCACTGTGACTCTCCAGATTTATGAACTTAAATGGGCTTAATCTAGCAAAGCCCAGCAACACTGCAAATAATTTAGGAACCTGAAAACTAGTGAGAGCATAGTGAGTGCTATGTTTGGAAGACTAATGCGTCAAACAAAAGCAGGCGGATGCAAGGGGAAGTAGCTGCAACTATCGAGCTATTTCCCTGCTTCAAAGGCAGCAGTCTCATGGCAGCAAGTGCAACCATGTGACCAAACCAGTTTGAAAAGATGTGAAAATAACCCAATATCAAACAAGATTAAAATTTAAGAAGGGGGACTTAGTACAGTTCGTCTGCTGCTTGGCATTGCTCAGGGTTCCTCGCTTTTATACATATTTTCTTCTGAACAGTTTTGATTCCTCCTGGCTGCCATGTCACTGCAAACCTTCCTTCCAGCTCACCACTGTGCACTGAAGGAAGATGCTCATGCTCTCACCGAAACACCATGCCCCCACCCAGCAGCACAGGTGGTGCTGCCACCACTGTCACTGCCACCAACAGACAGAAAGAGCACATTAATGGTGATGGCTTTGATTTCTCAGAGGCCTTGATTTTCCTCCTAGGAGAGTGGTATTTTCCTTTTTGGCAGGTAGCCCATTAACCTCTTCCCAAGTGCATGCCCATTCTCCTCCTCCTCCTGCCTCCTCTTCTTGGAAACACCATGTCCTCTCTTCCCCAGGTGTCCGGGTGACAAAAAACCCAACAGCTTATTACAGCTTTATACCACAATATGCCAATATTTACTTAGTTGCAAGCATAGTGCACAGAAGGGTCCTACAACTATCTCACATATTTTTACTTAATAATATAAAGTTTGTTCAGGTTCCTTATACAAAAAGAAAAAGAAAGAAAGAAAGAAAGAAAACCAACTGGAAACAGGTATAATGTAGCAAGGCACAGCTCATGCAATACCAAGGGACAAAGCCCAGCTGCATTCTTCTTAAATCTGAAGAATGAAAGATTAAATTTCTCCTCCTGCATTGTAAGTGTAAACTGGGAGCCTCTTCACAGCCATCCATGCCCATGAGCTGGGCTTTTTACTCTGGCTTTCTTATTCTGTCAGTTACCTACTGAGAAGCTGCATTTTCTGCTAAATCCTTTGGTAACACGACCATTGAGTAATGTCTGGCAATTTGCTTGTGTGACACAGTCAGATGTTAATCAAAGCTTTCCTCCTCCTTTGACACATCAGAGTGAAGAAAAAAGCTTAAAACTGATTTAATTTCTTAATACGCTTCTGTCTGCTGGCTCTAATATTTGGCTTTGATTTTGAATACTTAGCACTTCCATGCTAGACACTCTGCATTTGGAGGTAATGAATAAAATCTTTTTTTGTTTTTTGAAAAGCAGAACATAATTAGGCTTGAAGAAATTAAATATGACATTCAAATGAGAATGGCTTTCGACGAATATGTAGGTTTGGACTGCACATATGCTTAACAAAATAAGTGCATTCACTGAAAAGACTATCTCAACGATACTCATTTTAACCATAAATACCTCTTATCACCAGGTAAGCACTTTGCTGCAGCTCTTAGTTCCTACTTTCCAGGTGAGGACATGAACTCTCTGTACAGCCTTTTGAGTTTGTGACCATATAAACAGAAAGCTATAACTCTCACTTAGGAACAAACTGGAGTAAAAAACAAACCAACCAACGAAAATAACTTGCAAGGACCTCCTCCCTTCCCACACACAAGAAAGCCCACAAGCAAGAGTCAAAGGATGTTATTTCACCAAACAGAAACTCTAGTTTTTTAAATATCTTTTTGTGAAAAAGACATTTATTTGCTGCCAGGAAACCATGCCACAGCCCAAAAGCTAATTGTGCTGGAACCTGTACAAACAGAGTTAATATTGCTTCATGAAGAACAAGACTGGCATCCTTTATTCATATGAAAAAAATCAGTATCTAGTGTTGTTGCTGCTGCTATGGAAATCACAGATGCAGTTTCCACAAGAACCCTCTGATGGCTTTGTCTTCCAAACCTTGTGCCCCAATACACCAACTATTAACATACACACTTATTTCTGCCTAACTACTCTATTTCTACAACAAAAGAGCCCTTTTCCCAAGCTAAAGTCCCAACCACCACCCCTTTTTTACAAAAGAGCTCTTGTGAATAGATGGAGGTACTCGGTAGATTTGGCCAAAGAGAAGGCAATGATTTGAAAAAAATACATGTATGTGTGTGTGATTATCAGTATATTAATTGCATTTATTCCGGTAGAGAACAAGGAATAAACCGTACCAGGCTCTGCATAACACAAGTAACACACTGGCCCTGCTATAAAGTTCAGAATTTAAGTGACCGAGAAGAGAAACATGATAAGGAAAGAATATGCAAATACAACGAACAGGGACTAGAGCATAACCCTAGTGCCATGACTCCTCTTCATCTCTAGGTGCCTGCAGAGAGAGGATTAGCTGAACAGAAATATGAAGCACAAAGAACCAGATGCTGGTGCAGAGGATTCAAGGCAAGGATGACCTTCTTCCTCAACATGCTCAAGGCTGGATGGTATAAAGGAATAGAGAAGACAAGACTGGAAAGGCTGGAGCACAGATGCCTATTATCCCATCAGCACTGAACAAAACCAGCCAAAACTGCTGATATCCCAACAGGTGTGGTCCCTGGATAAGCCACTTCCACTCCAGTTTCTGCCAGCATCTGCCTCTCACTCATTCTCGAGCATTTCCTCCTCTTCCTCTCTTCTCCTGCTGAGGACTGCATGGCTTGAAGGGAAGAGGAAGGATCAGCACAGAAACTTTGATGAGTAAAGTCTCAATGGTAGGAGGAGTTGGGAGAGAAGAAAGAGTACTGGGAGACGGATCATCTCCTGAGGTTAATTCTGGTGGTGGTGGAGCAGCCTGGACATGACTATGCAACAGTACCCACCACAGGGCCTGCTCAACATATTTATGACTGCCAGGGATCAGTAATGGATGTCTCCCCTAGCCTTCATGAGATTTTCTGCATTTCAATTTGTGTTTTTAATCACAGTCATAACTGAACCTGAAGGAACCTGAGATTCTCTGATGGACTCTGGAATAATGAAAAATGAATGTTGAAATACATACATCAGCAGCAGGGTAAAGATCGTGAAAATGCTACGAAACTAATTCAGGTAACTGTTAAGGGAAAAAATTATTTGTCATTCAAGTCTCTTCAACAACAACCACAAAAAAAAAAGAAACAGAAGTCCTTTGTACAAAGAAATTTCAGCTAGCCCTGTTCTTTGGTTAAAAAATTGAAGAGAATCCATTTTGAACAGAGGAAACATGGGTAGGAAAAAAGCAAGGTACTAATGGGTTTTAAAATGTTTTAAGCTAGCACAGAGCTACTAAAGCTATAAAACTTTGATTCATTCAAGGCAAAGACAGATTCATGAGAAGCAATTAGGGCCAGATCCAACATACAATGATGTCATTTGCACTCATGCTGCTGCTGACTTCGAGAATCTTTGAATCAAGCCAACAACAATCATTAGTGAGGATCTGTCTCTGTACAATAAAACCAGAACCAAGTTTTGCTGACCAGTAAGAGAAGCATCACTGGGAGAAAAGAACTTGGGTCTTATTTCAGATTATTAGGCACTGATTTCTCTCCTTCAGTTCCAAGAAAGGTATTTTATTTTCTGGATTTCCCAGTGAGAATCTTTACATTTGCTTATGACATTGCAGATTCACACTGAAATAAATCTAAAATAGATTAAGCTACAGTAATGTAAGTAAAGAAAGCTTTGCTGCTGTCCAGTGCAGGTACTTTGGAGAGGATGCATCCGCCCTTATTTAGGTAAGTAACCAAGGAGAGATGTCTGAGCTATTCCCCTCATCCTTCCTCTCCACTCCCACTGATTTCCAACACCTATCTTACAATGAAACAAAATCTTCCTCTGTAGGCAGCCGTTTCTCTGTGTTGACTTTAAACCTGCAGCACTTAGCGGAGAGACAAAACACTAACTTACACAGACCACCCTTGGGGCAGTCGTTTCCCAACCTCTTGTGTACAGACAGACGTGATACATAGGCATAAAATGCTGCTGTTGTACTATGTTCTTCTAAAAAAAGAGACCTTGGGAAGCTGGGCTCCTTCTGAGGTCAGATTGTAAATTATAGTAAACATAATTTATTTAGTGGTGCAAAACATTTGAAAGATAAAAGGAAAAGGAAACAATACAATCACCATCGTGATTACATGATAAGAAAGATCCTCACTCAGTGCCTAAATTTTACTTTAATGCCATTCACAGACATACGTTTTTCAATATTGTCTCAAAACATGTTCAGTTCTGAATTAGAAAAGGAGTTTGGAATGCAAGTACAAAGCCCTCAGTTTTGTTGTTTTAAATACCATCTGCTTGACAGCCTATTGCATTTAATCAACACTGCTAATTACAACAAACATTTCACAACAAAACTAACATACCATTTTTGTTCTAAGACCCAAGAGTGAAAAAAAAAAATGTTCTGGGCTACTGCTAAAAAAAGAATGTCTTAAACTGTTCTAACTGTTGCTAACAACTACGGAAAAGCTTTTATTTGCAAAAATAGGCCATGTTACTGAAAAGTCAACTTTTTTTATTTAGGTATGAGTGAAAAAAACTTGTTACTTCAGCTTCTGCTCCAATAAAACCTACAGAAGAACAGACTTGCTACAGGTGGAAAAGGCCCTTAAGGACTAGAGAAAGACCAACGCACATTTTATCGGGTTTTGGTTAATAGAAGTTCCTGCTCAGGTCTCCAGAGAGAGAAACAGTGTGTCACCGTCACATTCCCACTCCCCAGCTGCAGTGGAAAGCCACAGTCACAACCAGGTGATCAACTCCACCTCTCAGCAACCAGCATCACACACCACACCTTCTACCTATGCCAAAGACTCAACAGCATTCCACAACCTCTGAAGACTCATGAACAGTTACAGAAACCAGAAGGGTGAAAAACTACCTTATGAAGAATGAAGCCGCAGGTGAGGTACCTGCCGAGACCCCAGCTGGAGCAACCATGCTCTGGGAGGCTGCCGAGCCACCTGCTCCCACAGGGTCGGAGTTATTCTGCCCTGAGCTGATCTGAACATTGGGCCCATCTCGGCCACTTTCTGGTGCTGTTTCTGCCTGAAAAAAACAAACAGAAATGTACAGGTTAATACACTTGCTGAACGGCCATGACAGGGAGAAATCTCATGCAGCACTTCCAAAGAGTCTTTGCAAGGGTGAAGGCAAGCAGCGAATCAGGAGCGATACAGCCGGACAAGCGTACCGCAGTAGGTCCTGCAACAGGGAAGGTAAAAACCACAACCACAGCAGATGAGCAGAAAAACAGAGAGTCACTTAAGAACGGGTAGCACACAGTTAAATAGTTTGACAGGCAACAAATGGAAAATGATAAGCAGAACCCTTTTGTTTTACAGTGTTATTTGGGAGCTGGCAGAACTGTTTATCTGGTTCAGTTATAACTGTCAGGAATTATTTCTCAGTGGCACATCATCTACAAGACTTATCTGTTTAAGAGGAAGAAACCAAACAGTCACATTTGTAAAGTTTCTACATGAATAACGTCTAGAACTAAATAAAAAAATTGATTTTTTAAAAACATATATACAGCCCTAATCTTCAGCATTATTCATCTTAGCAGCACAAGTGCGCAGCATTTTCTTCCCCGCAAACCGTTCCAGTGGAAGAACAAGAGTGACTGGAAATGCATCTTCTCCAGCATAATGAATCTGTGGTATCTGAGACAAGCATTTGGAATGATCTTTTGGGGATTTTGCCAAAATACCAGACATCTGTATTGTGGAATTGTGTCATGTTGCTATCTTCACATTTAGGCCACCAACTCGTTCTGTACCAAGTTCAATTAAGCCCCATCAGTCAAATGGTCCCAGCACTGACAGTGCTGGGAAGGCCTCCTTTTTGGAAGAACCTGCTCTATGTCTAGGAGTACTGAAGATTTAATTAAAGACAACACCACAATAAATATTTGTCAAAAGAGTTAATTGCTTCATATATGAGAATATATGATGCTTCTGTCATCTGAAATACTACTTTGACATTTCCAACTAATTAGCTAGAATAAATTCCAGAAAAGGAGACAGCCTTGTAATGAAGCACAAACACAATGAAGTACTTCCTGGGTTGCCACCAAATTTTAGATTTTGTGCTGCCATAGATCATTTTTTACAACTAAAAATATGCAGACATGGTAATAGGGCCTTCCCAGTTACATACACACCCTGAATTTTCTCCTTTTCTGACACCCCAGTTTGTTCTCATGAGAACTGAGGCAACCCAGTTATTAGGTACCACGTAAAAGAAAATTCTGCCAACAGAGTAGTGCTCAACTAGTGCATGAGCAGCTGTCTGGAGTTTCGTCTGGACTCATTCCCGTAGGCTGAGTGCTGCGTTCCCAGCGAAGTCAACAAGAGGGAAGTGCACCCAGCTCTTTTGAAGGTCTGCTCTTTAAAGATTAATGCTATCATCGGTATTATGGAATGGCTGACTAATGCATTACCGTGGACTGCTGCACTAAAAAGTATAGAGCTCACCTAAGAGATCTGAAGCTGAGACACAGAAGAATGCAGATTAACACAATCCTAGCAAAGCTACTTGTTCTAGAAGCCTAACCGGAAACTTTGAATAACTCTCTGCAAAGCCCCAAAACCCTACACTCTGTAACGCAGAAGTCTCATGAGATCAGAGTTCTTAGCAATGCAGGCAAAAGGCAGAGACCAAGCACCACTAGAGACGAACAGAGGCACAAAGAAGTGGTTCGGCAGGAATACATGCTTCAAAAAAAGGGAGCCTGTCTACCCCATCCACAATCTACTGGCAATGACAGCCAGAAACGGAGATGCTTGGAAAGGATCAGATGTGCTCATGTGGTTAATTGCTTAAAACTATGCAATGGAGTAATGAGGACCTTGAGATGGTCCATAAAGCAGGTACTGAACTGAAGCAGCAAATGCGTGGGTTTGACATACAAAAAGTATATGGCATGGGGAAAAACACACATTGGACTTTTCCCAGTCTGTGATGTCTGAACTTCTGAGTTACATGAACTGATATAAAGTAAAAATAAGTGGAGATTACTATGGACGTAACAATTTATAGACTAAGAAATCTACACCAGAAACTCTGGAACCAGTGCATGGGGGCTCACAAACTGGCACATCAGGGGGCTGCCATGCCCAGTAGCCAGCGGCAGGATGGCCAGCAAGAGAAGGAAACCCAACCAGCAACCACTGGCAGGCTAACATTACTGTTTGAATAACCACATATATTCTGCCCAAAAGACAACCATAATCCTCTGTCACAGGAGCTATTGTCTCAAATTAAAAATTACAGGGTCAAGATGAATTCCCAAGACACATTTTTCCATTCACTTTCAACAGGGGCTATATTAGACAACAGGATCTTGAATCAAAGAAAATTACATTTAAGCAAAACTTTGAAAAAAGAAGGCAGAAGCAGTAGCGTGTGTCTAATTGATAGTACTTCAACTAATGCATAATCTAAATGATGGCACAATCTAAAGCTAGATATGAAATCTATAGCATTAGCATGAAACCAGTGAATTTCACAGCAAAGTGTAACAGAGCTGTAAGAACAGGCGGAACCTGTTAACAGATCAATTTCTGCAAAAGCTGTTCACTCTTAAAAATACGAGCAATGCATAGCACTCTCCTTTTCCACCTTTTTTTTTTATTTCTATGAGAACTTAGAAGCCTACATTTCTAACAGACCAATGATTGTGAACATATCAGGCATCTAACCTCAAATATCCAAATCAAACCTGGTATTTCAGGTAACAGATGGTTAATATACGTTCCACACCAAGTTGGATGTCTGTAAATTGCCATTCCCACATTAGACACTTCTGACAATTTGAACTGTAATTTCTGGGTAAATTTGGAAGTTTTATTCTCAGTGCTGTATGTGCATGAAAAGAGGATGAGCGCAAGCCAAAGAGAAGGCATTGGTTCTTGTAAAAAGGGAAAAAGTAAGACATGCAAGATTAAAATGATCAGAAAGCTAGTGCAGAAGACAACCCATACCTTTTTCATTTCATTCAATTGCCCAATTAGCATTCTTAAACACAAAGGTAAAATCAGTTTTAGTGCATGGTGTGAAGCTGGAAAAGCACAAATACGTTCCAAGCTTAGGGATTCATGCTTTCACCATCCACAGTAACAGGCTTTTTCAGAACATGGGTTCAGCTCTCCCCGAGACAGCGACATCATTCAGCTGATGAGGAGGGCTCAGGTATGGAGATATTTTTCAGGTCACAGTCATTTGCCCTGAGGCAGGAATACTAAAGACAAGCAGTGGGACCCTCCTGGGCACTCTGGTTTGTGACACCTCAGTTTCAGCTTGTGTCACTTACAGCTAACATAGGGATATGAGTGATGGATTTTGTTTCTCAACTAAATGTAGGAAATACTTCGTGTGGCTCCCTCATCTCAACCCATGCTTTTGTGGGGACTGCATGTGGAAAACAGAATCCTCTGGAGGAATACAAGCAACATTTCTAAGCACGCAAGTCTGCACAGAGAGATTCCAGTCCGCAGCTGAGTGGGAACTGTGCTTCATCATTTACTAAATTTTTCATAAATCACTGACGATCAGATGCAGAAATCACAATCTTGTCACAGTAAAGTGTTACTGACTGCACTGAATATTTAAAATGTCATAGGCCTCCACATTCAGAGATTAATGTTCATTTTAATTTTCTAAGAAAAGGTTTGCCAGACAAAAGCCATTAAACCTTTGGAAACCAGCTAATCCTCAAATGAAGGATATCCAAAACTGCTCTATAGGACCTCTTCCCTCTGCTCTTCCTAAAGCCACATCAAAACTGGTATCAGTGAGAGCACAGCAAGGACACTTGAAAATGTCACACCAGGTGTTTTGCACATGCAGGGATGACTGAGGTCTTGGTGCTTCATAACTTGGTGCTTGTATCATGGACACGAGGGTTTTGGTACCAGATTCCAGTGTCTGTCCTGAGGACATGGGAGCAGAGCTAGACATGCTGAATTTTGGCTGGCAGCATCCACACACACCACTGGGGTTGGCAGGGCCACAACAAGCAATGATACCATGACTTGTTCCCAGTTAAGATGGCCAAAGGCTGGGGTAGAGGGCAGGAAGAGACAGAGGCGACATGACATCCTCAGGCTGCAGAGGTGTGCTTGGCAGAGCAAGGGCATCCCCTGCCCCATCCCCAGTTCCCAGCACACAGGTTCCCTGCCGTGACCAGATGGCAGGAAACATCTGCCCAGGTTTAAACAAGACAGACTAGTCCAAAATTACACTACAGAGAAGTTGGCCATAGATTAAATTTCCAGGTACACAGTACACTGTCAGGCCGTTGCCATCTGAAGGACAATTACAAGCCTAAAGAGCTCTTTACAAGTTTGAAGTGCAAAGCCAAAAACTAAGTGATGATGTTTCCAGTTTCCTGAATATTTCCATTCTCTGAACATTGACCTTTGTCCAGGGATCCAGAAGAGCCAAGCTAGGTGCTGCCACTGCCTCTCTGTAACGTGTGCAAACCATGTGCCTGGCAACAGGCAAGAAAAACATGGGAATATAAAAATCTAGAGAAAAACAGATCAATCCCAAGACAGTACTCGTGGTAAAAGAAAACCAGAAGGTTGGATAGAGCTGCAAAAGAAAGGAATCAGACATGATGTCTAAATGTAAGTATCAAGAATAGATTCTCAGAAGAGGGAATTGAGAAAATTAGAAAAGCGTCAATGAGTCTGACACACATCTCTGTAATCAGAGTCAGAACTCAGTACAATTTATTTTATTTCAAAAAATTGGTCCCATGATGAAAATATTCAACAGGGTTTCAACAGTGAATTGGAGGTGATGCTCTAGCAAGATCAAGCCTAAGTCTGTACTGGAGCTTTTTCTTTTCTTTTTAAGTTGTTTTTTAGCCCCTTCTGACTATACAGAATTTTTAGTATTTGCTTTAACTCCCCTTTCAGACTAGAACGTTACAGCCAATTAAATTGTAAAAACTGCTTAATCTAATGATTTTGCAAGATGTTAAATCTACTGTTTGCATAAGATAAAACAATAATTTTCCCTCTAAATGATTCATTCTAAGACTCTTATGACCTACTACCACTAATTGGAACAAACGTGATGTAAATGTCTATCTGGATAATGCTTATGCTATAAACCATGTTTACCCATAAGCGTGGATAAGTCCTCCATACATCTTCTGTGTGAAGCATCTCCTCCTGACTAGCATTATGTAAAGTTAACAGTGCAGCATACACCAAGATGAAGTGAGACGTGTTCTGGATGAACTTTTTACTGCCATTTGACAATGTTTGTGCCAGGGCTCATTATAAAATAACTAGGACATTTTATAACTACAATACACTACTGTAGTCATTGTATAACCTGCAGCTGCCAAGAGGTAACGAGAATGTCTAAACCTGCAGCTTCAGACTTTTATGTGCATCTTGTGTTCAATGTACATCAACCGTAGAGCATAATATTCCTTCCCCAAAAAACAGGTTTTCAGTCTTGCTAATGCCTGGCTTATTATTATTGACCTCTGAAGACAAGGCAGAAAGGGAAAAATCTCAGAGAAGTGAAATTAAATAGAAATATAGGAGGGCCCATCTGCTGTCACAGAGTGGAAAGTCGTTTAGGAGGTCCAAAGACAACCTCACGGTCCTTGTTTTTTTTTATTAATAGCTGAATTATTAAAACAGGTTAAAGGTTTGGAACTTCACCACTAAAAATCTCTAGTGGCCTGTGCTTCATGCACAGAAAGGACCTCATCCTGCAACTGCAGGGACCATGTGCCCACCTGCATCCAGTGCTGGTGTCCTTGGCAGTACAAGAACAGAGAACCAGCAGCTTGTCCTCCTCCAATCAAGGGCTCTTGATCTCAGTCTGACACAGATCTCTCCTCAATCACGCTCCTTGGTCCCTGCGAAATTTCTAAGGTTTTGAGTAGGCCTCGTTTGTCTGTGAAACACCTATTTCTTCTTTCCTTCCACGTGCCCATATTCTCAGGCTGGAAGGTCTCTAAAGCCAGAGCTCTGGTAGCACAAAGATGCCACCAGGCAACAGACCAATTACTTCACATTTCAGCCACTTAGGACACCAGTACCGTAAGAGGCAGCAAGTGATGCTTTGTTTTTTCCTTCTTCACAGCTATTTGACCACCAGTCACACAAACTTCACCCTCCCATCTGCACATATCAATCTACCACCTGGAAAGTCAGGAGGACATGAAAAAGGGATATTAAGAACAACATAGATCACGCTGTGCATAAACACTCTCACATTGGGACTTTTCACATACCGCAGCTTTAAAACAGTCAAGCTAGAGGAACTATTGCTTATAACACCTCCAGGCAAGCATCAGAAAGTGCTGCCCAGAGCCCTCCGTGCTGACACAGATTACAATAGTTACAGCCTCCAAAGACAAAGAAAACCAGCACTGCTCTGCTGAGAGTGTTTTAATTTACAATTGTGGTCAAAATTAAAAATTAACTGTATATGCAAGTGGACAAATATACAGTTTAATCCCTGCTTTTTGTCAGAGGCTGATATGAGCAAGCAAAGAAATTCATTAACAAGCTCATAATAATGCAAATTTCTGTCAGTTTAGGATTGGGTTTCCTACAAGAAGACAAATGCTTTTCCATTACGACCAGCTTCCACAGGCCAGATGCATCTCTAACAGCAGCAAAACGCAGGACACATACAGAGCTTTGAATCAGGAGAACTTGTGCCTCCTTCCTGACTCCGAAACAAAATTCCCAAATGACTTTAGGCAACTCAGCCAAAATCTCACTGTGCCTTGATTACTCTCTATTCAGCAAAGTAGAATAATCATGGTTCCAAGAACTACAGGTCTCACAATTTTATTACAATGATTATATTGTTATATATATTTGTTGACATATAATGTCGGCAAAGTTGGACAGAGACTGTTGTACCTGACTTCTATTTCAATCATGCTTGAACTGCTTGTACATTAGATGTAAGTGCTTTAAAGAGGACATCCCTTGGAATCAATTTGCCTGACAGCTACCACAGGCAAGGCACCCACTGGCTAGAATCTCACTGCAAAAGGTACATGCCCTCATTATCTTAAGGGAAAACCAGGACTTTAATACATCCAAATCTAGAGAACAAGATTCAGTTACAGACAAGCTCATGACGCAGCATTAAGTTTGCAAACACAGGGATAGCTCTGCGTGATCATTGTTGGAAGGACATTGAAGTCCCAAATTTGGCATGGAGATGTGCAGAAGCTGCTCTTTTCTTGTGGCTGTTCCCTGCTGACCTGCTCTTTAGTCCCCATGTGGGAATTGTGTAACCCGGGTGCAGAGACTAATGATTCACCGTGACTAGAGTGAAATCTGCAAGCCTATAGATGTCTCGGAGCTCTTTCAAGTAGCCACATACCACGGCAGTAATGAGGAACTCCAGAAGAACTTCCCAAATGTGAGCGGCCAAAGAAGTGTCAGGTGAGATTCGACATAGATAATCCTGTGTATTTAGGGAAAAATAACATAAGTAACTCTTAAACGATGCTGAACTCAAAACTTTCAGCTACAGCTTGGAAGCTCTACAGGTCACTGACAGTTCCTCCGACGTCAAGATGTAGCAGCAACCAAAAAACACCAAACAAATTTTGGACATCACGAGACAGAACACAAAGCACAAGAGTGTCCACACACTGAGTGCTAGGTGCAGTCCTAGTCCTGCATCTCAAGAGAGAGTTAGTGGAGTACGGGAAATGATAGACACGAGCAAGTAAATGGTCAAGAAGATGGAGCATCTGCCTCAGGAGGAGAGATGAAAGAGGATGGAACTCTCCTTTGGAGAGTGGAAGGCTGAAGGAGGCCTGACTGAGGTTTACAAAGTCGTCCAGGTGGTGGATAAGCTGAAAGAGAGTACTCCTTTGCACTGGGATAGGGAACTCGTGGAACCTGCTGATAGAGCAGGCAGCGGAAGCAAAGAGTGTCAGTAGGATCAGAGAGGGATTAGATACACTCCTGAACAGCAAGTCCATGAACAGATACTAAAAGGGAACGGATAGGGATGTGTCCCTGAGACTTTCCCAGCTGCACATTGAGGGGAGAATGAGCAGACTGCAGAAAGCAGCCAGGCTCTGCAGCTCTCCCCTAAATACCATTTCCAGCTCCACTGCTGGAGACAGCCCTGGGCTAGACAGGCTGTGGCTGAGGCCCAGTAGGGTATTTATGATGTTCTTTCCATCCCATAAAATCTTCTCACTAGAGTCTTTCTTAGCTGAACTAGTAATAGGAAGTTTTTCTAGTCCCAGAGGCCCCCACGAACACTCCAGAGTGATCAGATGTCTACACAGGTACTCTGCAGACTAACTAAACCCAGACCCTGCATAAGCCAGGCATCAAAAGAGCCACTCTCCCCTCCTTTATCCTTCCACTGTCATCTTCCCTGCTACAACTGCCAACTGCCTTGCCCAACTTTACCACCATTGCTTTTGAGAAGCAGAAGGGGAAGGTTATGAATGACAGATCCATTATCTTTGCCCAACACCACCAAAACCACAGCAATGGACTCCTGCCTACAGTGCCTTTCAAACACTTCCTTCAACTAAGGTATCAGAAAAGAACAAACTCATCCACTTTTGAGATAGTGGCAGCTATGCAAAAATCAGAGGAATCAACTCAAAAGCGTTTGAGCACCAAGCAAAAGTAATAATAATAGGTCAGCTTTGGAAAATGCCTAACCACAACATCAATTGGTAAAATAATTTATATGGACTCATTTCCCTGGAAGTGTTTCACACTTGAATCTTACAAGTACTACTCTCGGATTCAAAGCAAACCTCTAATTATCGATCCTTCGTTACACTGGGAAATTACTTCATCGTAGTTTTAAAGTTCTATTTATAAGTTTAATAATCTCATCATTGATTACAGTGACTGTATTCTAATTATAAATCCATTATCTCCTCAACAATGACATAAAATCAATAATGCACGTAAATGAGGAAAAAAAGGAATTTAAATGCATACATTAATGTCATTTCGAGTAGCACTATTTTATGCACCATCTCTAACAAAACTGTGTCACATCATTAGCAATAATGTGAAAAATCTTTTTCAATTAACAGAGCTGATTTGACGCTATGTTCAGTAAAGTGGCAATCCATTCCATTAAACACACTCATATGAAATCCTTGAAACATCTATGAACTCTATCTATACATCATAAATCCTCTCCTAAGTGCTGAAACAGAAACGTAGATACATTTTGTATCGATGCTTTTTAAACCTCCTTTCAGAAGCTACCACCCAGGGCGTTTCAGTGATCCCAGCTGCAAATAACAAAGAGCGTCAATATTTGCCACATGCTCAGCCACTCAGTCCACAAAACAACATGAGATGCTTTCGGCAATGCTCACACTGCACAGCTTGACTATCTGGAGGCCCATGACCTCAATATGCCATCATTCCAGTACACAGCCTATGGAGCAACTGTTAAATGCAAAGCACTTTCCAGAAAATGTATGATCAATCCTATTTTACGCAAACAGGATGACTGGGCAATCCACACCTGCATCTAGCCATGTGAATCCGTGCCTTCCACATGGTATTCAGAGACCACTACCAAAGACTTTCTCTCTACCAGCCTCCACAAAACTAAGGTCTGAGCTCAGCCTAAATTTAGCTGGTTTCCGTTCTGCGTTAACCTCTGAAAACAAAGGGCATCATTCAGCTCCAGCCCACCCTTAACAACCAGTGTAGCCAGTGCAGAGCAATGGTAGCCTCATAAAAGTACTTCTACACCAGAGAGTCCTTCTCAAATGTGGGATGACACTTTTGAGCTCCAGCCAAAAAGTAGAAGCCTTCCTTGTAAGGTAATTTCTAATTTTGGGGTGACCTGGGATGTGTTATCAACAATTCTCCAGTTCACTGGAGAATTAATTCATAGAACACATGCACAGTATAAATGGACCAGCGGGAAGCAAAGGAAGCTGAAGGGAACTAAGTGATCAGAAAAAGGTCATGCCTAAGAAACTAGAGTCCAAAGGCAGGAGTAGAAAATTTAAATATTCTAGGTAAAAAAAAAGGAGGGAATTTTTTATCTTAGCGTAGCTTACAATACAGTTGCTGGGTGAGAGAATTACCTGTGGGCCAAAGGTAAATCCAATGGATTATCATTTGCATGTAATCCCTGAAGTCTGCTTGTCTTAAATCTGCCTCTGATGAGTACAGGTGAAGTCTGGGCCAACATTCTTCATTATTGCTTGTTGACTTCTATCGTCAACAAAGGCGAGTACGGACTTGTTTCCCTGTGAGAGCTGTAATAACAACTGCTTAGCCTCGAGGGGTGAAGGATCAAAAGAACTGTTCTCAGGTGGTAATTTGAGCCACAAGAGGGGCTGAGTCCTGCGAATAGTTGCCTGTCCCACAACTGTAAAACCAATACTATGGCAGGAGTGTCAAATACACACTATAAAGACATGCAATCCACATCCCCGCCTAAGAAAACACTCATTGCCATCTTGTAGCCAATACCCTTTCTGACAAATCTTAACATTTTTCCCACATCACTCTGATACCTGGGAATACATTAAAAAGTAACTTCATTTTCACCTTCAGCATCCCGCAGTGGGGGCAATTGAGAAAGAGAGACCACAAAGACCTGAGCATCTCCACAAAACAGAAGCTGCAGGGGCAGGGTCTCGCTGACTCTGAACGAACGCACGGTGCTGGTAGCAGCGTCATCCTCCCACATCACACCCCTCCCTCTGTATTGGCTAAGGCAGCAAAGTGCAATGCAAGGCATTACCACTCAGCTGAGATAAAACAGCCTCAGGAAAGGTCTCTTCCACGGGGGCTATAAATTAGGTTAGTATGAGAAAGCATTTAGTAACTTGGATCAAAAGGTTTCCTCCTGCTGTTCAGACTTGTTACAGAGAATGACCAGCACTAACTTTGAAGATTATGTTATTTTGCCACCCCCTCTCCTTTATGTACTTCCTCTACAAGAGCAGTAACACCACTAAAGCTGAAGGGAAAACAGAAAAGCCTGTATGCAGCCCTGGCCCTAACACCTGCCTGGGCCTTGCTACTGAATTCTGCCGAACCAAGTTGTTATATACTGTATATGGAGCCTGAGAAATGTCCCAAAGCTCAAAGTCATCCAGATGTCTCACAGACAAGATTTATGGTCGAAGCAATATATTGTTTCATTTCAAAATATATTTCATGCACTGTATTAACAAAAGGTCACTGAGAAAGCTATCAAGAAGGATTTTAAAAATTAATTTAAAAATCCATGTGGTATGACATTCAAAGTAAAAAAGTAAATGCTGGGAAGTAAATCTTGTCATTCTTCTGTTTTCCAGAGTCAGCTTTTTATTGCATCTTCTGAGCAAAATGTAAGTCACCATTGCTATAAACAAAGAGGATTCAAGGAAAGTCAAACCGAGGCTGAACTACCCTCTTAGAGTAAGGTAAGCAGAAGACTTACTCCTAGGAACTACGGGAAAGCTTGAATTGTGACTAAAATAACTGAACCAGGCCATAAACTTACACCTAACTTCGATGAATACCCTCAAGGACATGCAATGGACTTTTGATGATTTTACAATTTTCTATACATATGTTTTGAAAGCTTTACTTATGTCCCTTTCAATTTTCACCAATTTCATAATGGTGCATTTTTAAATATACTTTTTAAAGCAACTTAGAAACTGGTAAAGATTCAAGGAGCCACAATATTCAGCCTTACCCAGTACCAATCGTACACATCGAAATTAGAAATACAGTGTGACAAGGATTTAATTCTGCATAAGATGGAAGAAAAGGCGATTAGCAAAACTCTATTTCACTGTGACGTCTTTATAGCACATGGTGTGGCCACTTAACCACTTCTGTGCGGTGCCTAACATGGAATACTTATAACACCATCATTTGAAAGCATACAGTAAAACCTCTTTTTTCCACACTATGTGCAAATACTTCTAACAGGTGTACCAAGTATTTTCAGTGGTTTTAATGTTCTACATCTCTCCTACCTCAGATTCCAACATATCTAGGAAGTCTGAACTCCCCTTGCTCCTCTGCTTCTGTGTTAAACTGAGTGGCAACGCTGAGCACTGCTCACACGGATTTTTTTTCATCTGAGTAGTAAACTTATATTCACTTGTCAGGTCCAGAATTAAAAACATCAATGTAAAACTACTTATGAAAGTTGTCAGCCATCCACTACCAATCAGCTGTCTTACCCAGAGTTAATAGCAGCTCCGTTCCCTCCACAGTCCTCGCTGTCTGGTCAGACTACTCATCACCGCTACTGGTGATTATTTTTTGTAATTTTTTACAACAGGCCACTTGGGTAAAGCAGTTGATTACATCTTCACCTTTTGCACCTTGGTTGCAATCCTAGTCTTCCCCTCCCCGGACCTTCCTCCAGATCCTTAATTACTGTTCCCTTTCACAGCTCCCAAAGTCCCTGGTTATTATTTCGGTTTGAACAGCACCCACACTATGCTTTGACGACACATTCCTGTTAAAAAAATTTATAATCTATATAATGGATTTTCACACTTGAACTCCAAACATATATTAAAAATTTATGATGTCCTGCACTCCTGACCCCCAACATTCAGCCCAGAAGTGTTTTTGCAACCGTAAGTGACGTTACGAGGTAATACATGCAAGTTTGGGGGCGGGGGGAGATAGGAAGAGCAGAAATCAAGTCATTTTTTTTCCTCTCTGCAGACTGTTCCACTACTGCCACTATTAAAACTAACCATAAAAAAAATATATATAGATCCAGGAGAAATGTTTGTAAATACAAGGTCTCCTGAGGTTTGGCAGCCATACTCTGTGGTGTATTTTCACGTCCACAAGGCGCTGGGCACACAGCACCCCACATCAGCCACCCATGCAAGAGTTTGCTCTGCATCACCCACTGGGCTCTGCCCGCACCAGCAGAAAGCCACAGGTGCCTTTGGCGGACAAGGCAAAGCAAGCCAAGACAGACATCCAAAATGAGGAGGACAAAGCACCATCCAAAGTGCCCATTGCTCCCCCACAACTACAAAGGAAGATTCATTAATTAGCTTAGAATAAACACCCATCTTTTGGGCAGCTAAAAATAGCTGAGATGAACCCCAGACTTCACTTGTGTCCATCTCCCCATCCTTGGAAAATTAATCATATGCAGCACTGAGTTCAATTACGTAGAGGTAAGGCGTTTGGCTAACAGTGACCTACAAGGGAGTTCACACCTGTTTCAAGAACCCCCTTTGGTAAGAAAACAAGGCAGAAGTAGAGATTCCCAGTGAAATAAGGATATTTACAGAGTCGTCAGAATAATTCATATCACAACCAAGGAAAACCTAGGAAAAGGGCCACCTTTTTCTTGTGCATTTGTGCAGTACCTTGCCTAAATGGGGGCTGAAGACTCCATTATGCCTTCGTCACATCACAGATAATAAATATTACACTCAATACTGCCCTTCCTGCTGCAGTTCTTCTTGCTTTAGAATTCCCCTACCCAGAACAGCTTTGCCCCACAAGATTATGGGAAAGGTTACCAAAGACAGACCAAAGTATGTATAACCACAGCTCTCTCCTGGGTCACTCTTAAAACTAAACCCTGTCTCCAGCTTCAGGAAGAATAGCCAAAATCATCTCTCTAACCAGGTTTAAAAAAAAAAAAAAAAAACAACAAAAAAAACCCACACAAGTAAACTTTTTTAATAGGAAAAGAAGTTCAGCCCTGACTATCAGTAGGAGCTGGGGAACCCCAGTCTTTGCAAAATAAGATGAGGCAAGATGAGCATTGGACAAGAGCATTCTGCTGTGGATGCTGTCCCACTAAGGGCTATACTAGCTGATGGCTGGAATCCCTCCAATCCTATTTTCTTCAACATCTGTGATTCCTTTTGCAGGAAAAGTGTAGGGGAAGCACTTTCTGCCTCACCCACCCTAACAGCTTCATCAGACTCAAGGCTCTTAGTACAGAAGGCAGTAGGAGAATTCAGACAGACACAGAAAGCACAATCTGGGAAGAGACAAACAGAGTCTTCAGTAATTACACGTGGGCTTAAACTAATTAAAATGAATTAAGAATTAAAAAAAGAGAGAGAGAGAGCGCGCAAGAACACAACTGAAGCCTAGCTTCTAAATCTAAACTGTCCTTGCAGGTGACTGGATCACATCCAAGCAGCCTCCAACACTCACAGTGTAACAGTGTCGGTCCTTTCATTAAAGGTCACTATTTTCCAGGCCACTGAGTTTCTTTGCACATTTCTAGATCACACTTAAGCTCTCTGGCATTATATGCATTTTCCCTTCACAGGGGTTAAATGAGGCAACTCAGTTTTATCTTGGAATAACGCAGTGGTTAGGGAAAACCACATCTATCAGTCAGCATAGTTAAGCAGGAGGAAATCTGGAGCTGGCTGTTAGTGAATTATTTAAGACAAGAATAAGGGCAAACATGAAATGAGCAGAGAAATGGAAATACTTCTGCTTTTAGAGTGCAGGCTTCTTAACCCAGTAGCTTTCCAATTTTTTTCCTACACTTCTGTGATATACACAGAATTTAAAAGACAAAAGGTAACATCATATACCTTACACTGGCCAAACTGGTCCCTAACACATGGAGCAGCATTTTAGAGAAAAGCACTCAGAGCAGCAGTTCCCCATAAACCATGAAGAGCTGAACGGGCCAGATTTTTCCCTTCCCTCAGTGCAAAATCATCAGAGAGGTATCTGACATCAGTGGAGATTCACTGGATTTAAATGGGGACCCCTCAAAGGTGGGATGTATATGCAGTCACAAATTTCCATGTGAGAGAGAAGTATGGGAGGGAATCAGGTCTCCAAGCCTTTTCTGAAAGGAAACACAACAGCTGCCCTGTAAAAGTAATGCTACACAGCAGAACTCTTAAATATTTATCTCTGATGATCTTGGAGCTCAACCAGCTGAAGCTCCCACGCGATATTAGGTAGTGTTTATATACAACAGTGCATAAGGCATTATGTTAAATTTAAAGCTGTCTGGCACCAACATACCTTGTCCTAAAAGATCTGCTACATCTTTAAGTTAAAACCATGACTTCTGTTTGTACACATTTCATCATTACTCCCCTGTTCACTACCACGTGAAAATAGTTTAGGAATAAATCTTAGTCAGAATCAGTCAACGTATCCTCCTTCTTAGCACAATTCCATAGATAGTCACAAATCTGTAATGAACTTGCTTTTAAAGGTAACATGCGCCTCTATAAAGCTTCTTCATTTCCCACAAGAGTTCTTAAAATACACACAGAATACAGGAAATCAACATCAATACTTAAAACCCAAGTGCAACGACATTTACAGGCACGTGGTTCTGAAGCCACTTTCTGAACACCCTCCTTTACAGCAAACTGTTTTGCAGCACATCTATCTAACCTGAAGATTAAGGCTCGCTCTCACAGTCTGTCAAAAGCATTTGCTGAACTGAGCACAGCCCTAGAAGCTCAGCTTGAGGGTCAAGTTGATCTTTGATATAATCCCACGAAGCTCCCAGATTTTCATATGTGACAAACTTGGCCTTTTATGTTTTTCTAACAGGACCACCAGGTATGTGACAACCAAATAACATCACCTGCATACATGTAGCTAAAAATAGGTGCAAAAATATCTGAGGAAAGGATCTCACCATATGAGATAAGAAAGCAAATTCCTTGCGACATCTGACAGAACATCATCCAAAGCTCTTTTTCAGCTCTTGAAACATCATCTAGTTTACCATTAGCTGATCCCCTCTTAGATAAATATGTATACATCTGAAATTTTAGCTTTCTCTGTATATCCAGACACATGTAAACATAACACAAAGCATCTTCATTATCTTACTACTAGACTACTTACTAGACAAGCCTGAGGCAGGAAGCTGTTCACCCTGGAGATACTCCACATGCCCTCGAGGTACTGCTGAGCTTGAATGGTGACAGAGCTCAAAGCGCTGCTGAGACCGCTGGGGGCCACCGTGACTTGAACACTGGAGTTCGGAAAACTGCCTGTGCCTTGAGACCACCCAAGTCCTTTTTTCCTCTCCACTCCAGAGAAGATACTCGGCGACTTTCCAGGCTGCCTGGTCACCTGCCCAGTAATGAGCGGCAGGTCCCTCTGGGAAGGGACAGTGACCATCCTGGGTACCATGCTGGTCACTGCCCCGGCACCGGGCGGGAGGTCGGGCATTTCTGGGTAGCTGGCTTGATTGAGGGTGTGCATCATCTGAATGGCTTCCTGCTTCAGCTGATTCAAGTGAGTGGCACAAGTTTCGCATCTGCTCTCTCCTTCATTCCTGTTTTTCTGTAAATAGTCAGGCACTTGAAGCTTGTCAAAAATTAAAGCTGATAATCGTGGGTCCTAAAGAAGTCGGGAAAGGCAGAAAAAATATATCAAGTTAAAACAATGCAGAAAGATAAAAAGAAAGAAAGAGACAAACGTTCTCTGATTTTCTCTCCACCCATGGAAGTACTTTAAATCTATTCTGTTAACTCTCAAGCTTTTTCCCCCCAAAACACCCTAAAAGACTCACAGGACACGGTAGATTAATAAGCCGTATGTGAATTCATTTGTATGAGACCCAGCATGAAAATTATCATCAGAATTAAACAGTGGAGCAGTGGTGTACTTCATAACTACTCATTCTTCTAATTAACTCTCCTTTGGAGACATCTAATGTGCCTGTGTTTCCCTTGCTCAGGAATAATGTTAGTTGAGATGCTGAACCTGCAAATATCACAATGTGTTTCAAAGGCACACCACCATCTTAAATCCAGGAAAATTAGACTTTAAAGTATTTTTTAAAAATTAGTGCTTGACCTGGTAAATGTTTCATTGTCCTCACCCTCAGAAGTAATTAATCAAGTGGCATAAAAAACAGTTTACATGGTGCTGCCCACAGCGGGCTCCTCTGCTAGCTAAGGACCGGTTATTTCTGATCTTTGCAACCCAGATGGTTACAATATTCCTGTACGCTACAGTTGCTTTGATGAGAAATAGATTCGAGCCTACAACCATGTGTGAAGGTGTGACAATGTGCACACAAAGCTGATTTAAAAGCAACACCTATTTTCTTTCCACAGAGCACTTTTTCCTCCCCTTCCACTTGCTAGTTCATTTTAAGGTTGCCCAGACATTTTAAAACTCAGCTCTGTGTTTCTAGTTCAGAGATAGAATTACCTACCTCCTGAAACACACAAACACTTCCCATCCCAAGCCTGCTACTGTAAAATTAGTCAAAAGATTAAAACCAGCCCTGCTGTAAATCTGCTATCAAGACTGATGCCATGCAGTAAAACAGAACCAACTTCACACACTCTCGTTGAGCTCTCTAAACAATTAAGGTTTTAATGAAATCACAGCACAGCCAAAGGTTTATTTGTATAATTATTTTAAGTGAAAATATTTAATTTGCTTGTTAATAATGAGGGCACACAAAGCTAGTAAGTCAGACATCCAACATGTGCTCAGGGTATCCCCAGATCATTATTCATTTTTAAAAATGCATTACTTTATGCCAAGCTGCAATTGCTCTCTAGGAAATGAACGTTCTATTAGAAAACTAACTAATTCTGGTTTTAATTACAACACACATCAATAAAACTCTTTCAAGAAGTCTTGGCACTGGTTCTTTGGCTTTGCTCATTCTCTTTCAACTGGGCTATTTCCCTTTGCTCTGAATTCAGAAAGCCCTAGAACACTGCCTAACTTCTGCAGCAGCACGGAATTCATCTCATCTTCAGCTGCTGGACTACTCCTGCAACAGTTTTTAATCTATCTCACAACACACAGTACAGTCCGATACACTGCGAGTATATCTAGCATCGCACCATTCCGCAGCCAAAAGCCATTTAAAAAAGTTGCTCTTTCCACAATGATCTGAATTATTATTTACTGACTTAAAAAAATACATCTCGGGGTAAGGAAAGCTACTGCTGCTGATGAGTGAACAATAATTTGCATTCACATTAGTGAAACAGATTACGAAATCATGTGAAAGACACTGTTTCATTTTTGTCTCTTTATTGAGGTTTAGATCTTGGTAAAAGTGCCTTTGAAGTTGCACTATTTGCCTACACTCATGAGCAAGAAAATTCTTCCCCTCCAAACCTCCCAGAAGACAGTAATACTAAATTAACAGATATTAGTCAGGGAAAAAAGTAATTAATATTTTAGAAACTTTCTTCTAACCCTTCAGCAGAAAGTGCTATTGGTTTGACTTTAAAACACGCAGACTCAGTGCTGCAAGCACTACTGAGCCTCAGGCAAAACAAAGGCCACTCAGTCTATCTCCCAAGAAAAACAAACAGCACCTCGCTCTCCAGAAACCTTTCCAAGGGAGAGCCCTCTGAGCAAATTCTTGCTGAGGCTGACACACAGCATCTATTCAAACAGCCCCAGCAAACAGCATCTTCCAGCGCCGGGTGCCCCGTCTGCAGCCAGGCACATCCCAGCGCCCGCTCCTTTGATCCAAGTTGGGCACACGAGGAAGCACCTGCAGGTCCCGACTGCGTGAGCCTCATCTGGCAATGTTTAAATTGCTATCAAATGTCAAAAGTTTCAAATAAGCAGTTAAAGCGAATTACTAGGTGAAACAGGCTCCTCATTTAAAAGAAATTACTTCTTTTGATGTAAAGAAAATTAATGACCCCAATTCTAGTTCCATAAACACAGTTTACAGTGTAAGGCAGATCAGTCAGGCCCGTCTTGCAGTTACAAGGAAATCGAGTGGATGCCGTATTAAAGGGAGGAACAAAAAAATTTTAAAAAAAGTATTTAGTTCAAAAATTACACAGAGCAAACCATATAAGCACAAGGTATGCCAAATTTAAACCTTCTAATTTATTTATAGGGGAAAAAAAAAAAGACAAGCCATTTAATTTCCAGTGCTTGTATTTTCCCAAGCATTTACAAGCCTTTTAACTCACTCTGTCCAGTCTCTGTGATCCCCAGTTTGCCTCTGCAGCATCCTCCTCCACCACCTCACCGAGAACCCAGCTGTACAGTTAGATTACTTTTATTTTTCCACTCCGTGCAACAAAAACACCTGGCTAATGGTTGGGCGTGAAGGGCAGAGGAAACACAAGTTACTGTTAAAAACATTAACCATAACTTAAAAGTTAAGCCAGCCCCATTAAAGAGGTTTTACTACCCAGTGACAATGCCTGGTCCCGGGGAGCCCCTGCTTCAGCAGCTCATGCCCTAACAAGGCTGGAGTGGAAGTTACACTCTCTCGTTTTATAGAGGGAAGAAATAAAACTTGAGCGACCAAATGTGTCAGAGGCACACATGGGAGGGGGGAAGCAGTTACAGCCATCCTCGTTACAGCTCTGCCGGCAGAGAGGCAAGCCAGACAAAGGGGGTCTGCAAGTCCCTGGAGGGGACTGGCACAAAAATTAAACACACGAACCTCTCTTCCAAACAGTGCCCCAAAAGCAATTTAGTCTGCTGTGCTACAAAGGAGATGAGTACTTTATTCCTGCACAGCATAAATAAACTACACTTTGTCACACCTGCTGTTCTTACCTTCTGAACGAGCAGAATAAGCAAAATACTGTTACATTCACAGCTTCCCCTCCCACAACAGAAACCAAAACCCTCATTTCAGTCTCAGCTTGCTAACTTCTGCACACAAATTTTAGATATCCGAACATCACATAATGTAAGAAGGGTAAAACAAATGGTCCTACTAGGGTCAACTGCCCTGGGGAGTCCAGCAGCCCCAAGTGAGGTCGAGGCACGAGAAAATTACATGTACTTACGAGCAAGAGTTTTCTGAAATGCCTGAATATACCACTGTTTTTCAGCAAGTGGGCTTTACCGGCACAAGCAAGCCTGCAAACTACTGCTGGGAGATTAAAAACACGTGCAAGTTACCCACGCAAGGAAGCGCACATGCACGTGCTCTGCAAGTCCTTCCAAGCTCAATCGGGCAGGATGGTAAACTTGGGAAACAGGAATGGTGCTCCTGTTGGAACACATGGCAGAACACCCGTTTGGTTCAAGACTGGCTGCATTTAGCCTGCAGTTTGCCTTCAGGCTTTCTGTCTGAAACCAGGAGTAGGGAAAACAGCTCAGATTTGAAAATACATCCAGCCACACACAACAGAAAGAAAGAGAGAGACATTTTAATTCACGCTTCCCTCGCTGGTGTATACCTCCACTGCTGCTGCCTCCCCGAGAAATCCAACAAGGACTAAGCAGGGTTTCAGCCATGCAGGTTAACACCGATGTGCTGAGCGTCCAGCACACACCTCACAACTGTAAAATACGACAGCCTGAGACCCCTGCCCTTGAAACTACAGACATACTCTGAGCAACTGGGATGTGGCCAAAAGCCAACGGCTCTGAAAAGCCCCACTACAGCTTAGTCACCAAAATCATAGCAAAATCTTTCAAAGCATGCAACACCAAATGACTTTGCTGGAGCTAAACTCTCTTGAAAGCCTGAAGCAGTCTGTCAGTGATATTACAATTAAAAAACTAGATTCTTTTGAAATTTTAGCTCAATCTGTAATTTTCCCAAAGTTTTAAACTTTGCAGTTAGATCGTTTGTTTCGTTATCAAGGAGTAATAGAGAACTTTTCCATTGCAAAAGAGAATCAAAGGTACAAGCTTCAAATCTTACCTGCAGCTCCTGACTTGTGACTCCCAAGCTAAGCAAGAGGACACAGAAAAGCATCTGGATTCTCACTTAAGAAGTCCCTGAAGTAATACACACCCATCTGTAACCTAATCCTTTCAGCCAGGAACTATCCACAGAGTGCGAACAAACGATGACGAACAAATGATGAAAAGTCAAATTGCCAACAACCGTCCTCGGTAATCACCTGCAATTCTGCGTGGCACTACTTTCTGCAACACAAGTGTATCTGGAGCAGTACCCTGAATTAAACTGAATTCTTGATATAATTAAAAAGAAAGAAGAATCACTGAAATGTATACTGAAATACAGACCTAGGTCAACATTTTTAAAGGATGTTTTGGGAGAAAGGAATGTACTTTCCCAGTACAACAGAATCAATGATTTTGTCTTAATTGTCTTTCCAAATTTCTGCTGTGCTGCTTACAAATTAATTTTTATCTTCCATGACATTGTGAAATATCCTCTACTATTTCCTATATTGACAAATACTTGGAAGGGTGATGCTTACTTTCAACTATATAGCAGTCATTGTCAGAAAGAGAGACAAAAAAAGAGAACACTATACTCAGCAAAACCAGGGACTGCTCAATTTAATCGAGGAAAAAAAGCAGTGCTAATAGTTATCTAAAAAAAAAAGTTTCCAAGCAACTGACTGTCTCAAGGGAGTGAAAATACGAGCTGTAAGTCTTCAAGTAACTCATGTTGTGAATTCATTCATTTACTGACCTCATCTTATCAGAAGGTAAACAATCAAGGAAAAACAAACACACAAAGCTTTCACAAAAACAGAATTCACCACAAGTCCCATCTCCTGAGGGTTAAGGGTATCTGGAACTTTGCTGTCCTTGAAAACAGCCCTCTGAATAAGCAGGAGAGCAAGCTGCGTTGCCAAAGTGAGCAAAATGCACAAACATTGAAACAAACAGATGCATTTTTAAGGCCAGATTCCAGCCGGCCTCTCTACCTGAACATCTCACTATGTTTAGGCAGAAGATTAATTTAAGCCAATGGACTGTGGTTCTCCCACACTGTCTGCTAGCAGGACTTCTCCAAACCTCCCATCCCATTTTTCTGTTTCTAACCGCAACCTCAGGGACTGCACACAGACGAATGCCACTGACTCTACCCAGCTGATACAGAACCAAATCTCTTCTCATCTTCGGCATCCCAAAGAGTTTGGGGAAAAAAAAAAATCCAAGCATATTTTCTTACTTATAAAATAAGTATACTGCATCTCTTTTAAACAGCTCCCATCTTTCTAACAAAAGTCAAGCAATTCAATAAATCTGCTAAAAAACGCATGACCCCACACTAAAAAGGACTGCGGCATGTTTAGTTATTCTGCAGCCTGCACTGAACTCTATTTATTTCCATTTCCTGCCCACTTTAATGTACTTCAGTGGCCCGCAGTAAAGTTAAAGCAATAGGTGTCTGTCATAAAGATGAATAGTGCTATTGGAATGCATAATACAGTGGAAAGAGGAAATGAGAGCAATCTGGTTTATTTACATCTCAGGCTCCCATCAGCACCTCAACTCACCTCCCAATGGTTTCAGCTGCCTTTCCTGTTATCTTGCTGTATAGTCCCCTGCAATGATTTGGCTTTTAACCTCACAGAACCAGAGGGTAGGAGCTGATCTCCCAGACTTGCGTTCATGAGCTGGCGGAGCATTGGAGCAAACAGCCATGCACCGTGTTCAGTGCAAAGAAAACCAAATAAAGGTAGTGGTTGCGATTTAAAATAATTAAAGACACAAACTAAACAAAAGACCCCAAAGAGATCTGCTATCACAGTTAAATTTAGATCACACAGGAACCTGACTACTTCTGAAAAACAGTAATTACTGTATCACAAAATATTACTTTTAATCTCCTTTTTTTATGATCTAATTAAGCAGATATTTTACTTGCCTTTGGAAAATGTTTTTCTTAATTTCATTCAATTTTAACATTTGGTGTATTCTATAAACTACACATCCAAACTAGTGTGTAATTTTGTGCTTATTTTTAATAGTGTATGACTTCACTTAGAAATGATGACTTTTAATTTGCATGTTTATTGTTGGTTTTAAGTAATCCTTTAATTTTCCCTCTTGGGTCTGCGGCTTACTGTAACTTCACAGTGCAATTCAGCACTGATTTTGTTCATATGAAAACACCATCTTCCAAAAACCACTGTGACTTATTTTTCTTTCTTTCTTATTTTTTTAAGCCTTCATCAAAGTATTATCATCTTAAACTGCAGCAAGTGTTTCAGAAAATAGTCCAACACCACTTTGGTGTCTGGAAAGCCTTTGTTTGACTATTACTCTCAGAAATAGCCCCTCGGATAAATTATTTCAGAAATGAATTTTGAAAGAAATTAGACAGTTTTATTTAAAAGATAAATAGTTTTCCATCCATCCTTAATTACTTCTTTCTTGAAACCAGAGAGTAAATTTTGGTTAGCCTATAAGCATGGTAAATCACACTATGCAATCTAACATGCAGAGTTTCTATAGTCACACCTTCTCTTTCCTCTTAAAAGCAAACTGAGTGCTCATGAGAAGTTTTGAAGGTATCAGAGAGCAGTTGTTCATCACACTGAATGCTACCTGTTCCACATACAGTTCAAGTTCAGCCAGGCTGCCCAGATAATCAGGTAGCTCTGAATTCCAGCATAGAGTTGAAAATCAGAGCGCAGCACCGCTACACAGAAATCATGTTGCCTTGTCAAAATGCCTCAGAAATATCAACTCTTCGTATCATTTGATTGGAAACAAAAGGCTGATTCCACTATAACAATTACTTAGGCAACAGCCCATATTTTCAGAATGACAAACTGCAATGTTAAGCCTTGCAAAATGGACTCTTTCACTGATGAACGCTGGCCAGAAACCAGCAACCCAGCCCAGACCGCCCAACGGACTAGGAGAGGAATCATGCCCCAGATGAGATCTTCAGTCTGTTTAAGTGATCATAACTGCATTCGTCCCCGTAGAACTGTGCCCATTTGTATCAGACAGACCTTTAATGAGGCAGTTCAAGAACGTTTGGACACCAGCCACAATGAAAGCAACTCTGGCTTAGAGAAACTGGATAGGAAAAAAAAGTGCTTGGAGCACTCAGGACTTCTGTATCCAAACCCTACAACTGTTTCAGTCCAACCATCTGAATCCAATTAAAAGAAGACTCAGTGGCAGAAGTTAGGGAGTGGACACATTTTCCAAATGAACATCATTAGCATAATGTAGGTTTAAAATCAACTATGAAAACCAGTGCCTGGCATTGGATCATACCCTCTTAGTGTCTCTTTCACTTGCTCATTTTATCAATTATTTGTTTGGTAAATGAATACTTGAGGACCGTACAGAAACGATTTAGCTTTCACAACCGAAAGGCTGCCCATTGTGCACTCTGCTTGCAAGCCACAAATTACTGCACATGGTGCACAGTTTGCACACCAGGCAGTCTATCTCCAGAAACACAGCGGATTATGTTTATTATTCATCTTAATTAAAGTGCCACTGCCTCAGTTTAACTGCTTCACCAAAAACCAACTTGTTGGTTGAAAAATGTTGGTTTTACATCTGAATTTAAGCAGCACTCTAGTGGGTTAGAGCTTGTCCTTTTTCCCCTTGCTTAGACTTAATCAAGGGCGGGGGGGAAACTCAAAGCAGGAATGAATAGAAAAGAAGTGATGAGGTGTATTTCTAACTTCTCAACCACAAGCAGGCCACAGACTGCCTGAAGAATCTGCTCTAGTTCCTTTGCTTACTAGGTGACACACATGAGAGACACCACCTCCCTCTCCAATCTGTTCATTAACAGCAGTTCTGTAAAGCAGATTATTGGGTGGCTTTTTTTAATACCACTCTTCAGCAGAGGAACTTCAAGAAGTAAATTGACAAATTTGCCTCCAGCTATCCGTTGGAAAGTGGAGTCCTGGTGCCTCCAGTGTATCTGGGCTTGGACGGAAGTAAGGTCCACGGTTATCCCCTCGTTTCAGTTAAGATGCTGGTGCATAGAAGCAATTGACCTCATTCTGCTGGCCCCAGCTTGTATTATAAAGAAAAAAAAATATGCAGATCCTAAGGGACATCTGCAAGTGGGCGACACTGGCCAAAGAATAAATCATTATATGATATCTGATCATTCTCCTATGGAATCTCATTAGGGTGAAGTACGATCTCAGCCATATAAACAGTAGATGGAGATAGACCGTTTGAGGAGTGTCTATAGGTTTAGAAAACAAGAACGTTGTGGGAAGTTCAAAGGAGTGTGGCTTATTTAGTTTAGAAGAAAGGAAACTGAGCAGAGGACTCCAGTACACAAAAAGTAGTTACAAATAGACTTTTTTCCAATTACTTTCCATATCCACTCAGGAAGGGAAAATAAGAAATTGTGGTACTTTTCAGCAAAGACTCCTTAAGAGAAACTGTTGAAGGTGAGTGAACACTGGCAAGTGCTACAGAATGATGCTGAGAAATCTCATTCCTTCATGACAGGTTCTGAAGAGCAGAAGAGAAACATCTATGGGACGTGGGCAAGAGACAGGGGATCCCACTTCAGTGGAGAAAGCTGGAGTAATTTTTAAAGATTGGAAGATCATTTTCTAGACCTACATTCTTACGATCCTAGTTTTAAAAGATGAGTTACACATCTGTAGACAGACTTCTTGAGTTCAAGTGCCACAGACAGACAAGAATACAGAATTCAAAACACTACTCTCCTTAGATGACTGTTCCGTAACATACACTATCTTGCTCACTGCAAGTTTTCCAACTTTTATCATTCCTATATTAATTCCACGCCTGTTGTCCTAGTTGTAACCTTGTGTATCACACTGAATAATTATTCTTTTGCCAAATACACACAGCCCACCGCCATGATACCCAAAACATTCTTTATCATTAACTGTACTTCATATATATCTCACTTTCAATCTACCCTTACAGATAAAAAGTACAGAATTGTTGTATTTCATTCCCTATAGGTTCAGGGGATAATTTAAGGAATCCAGATGAGATGGCTAAATTAGATGGTCGAAGTCCAACTGCTCCTATCTGTCCATAACATTCTGGAAATAAACTTAATAATCAAGATTGATTAAAACCTCAGAAATGAGAATTGGAGTGGGAGGAGAGAAGAAAAAACAAAAAAACCCCACACAACAACAATAACAAACCACCAACCCACCAGGGAGTACTAGCTGCATTACAGTAACTAGATTATCTCCTTGCAAAGGTTCAAAAAAAAACTCATTGCAAAGCCCAATAAGAGGAGCTTATAAAGGAATACAAACCAGCCATTCCAGATTACAAATGGGAGACATCTCAGGGTTGCTGATGGTACAACAGAAATTTCTGTAACAGGATGGCATGAGAAAGATGAATCCATAACTATCTGCAGGCTTATCTGTCCAGATTTTTCTAGAGGCTCTGCCATCAACATATTTCACAGCATCTTCAAAAAAATCTTCTCAGTAAACTTGTTGCTCTTCTGACATTTCTACCAGGTTTTCAGGAGTAACAGATAATCACAAAATAAAGGCATGGTTTCCACCAGATACCCACGCAAATTACAATATATACACGGAATGATAAAGACTAGTTACTCAAAGAGCTCCTGAAAACTTAAAATAAACCAGTGTGCTCTACAGCTAGAATTTATTTACAGACTTCAACAGCTTCTTCAATGAATTCTGCAACTAGCACCACAACATCACTGACCATGAACCAGTAGCGGTGTCATAGTAAGACACTATGTAGAAACATAGCAAGAACAAGATCATTAGTAGCACTAAGATACTCTTGGAGTTTTGTTGATCATGTTGGTCTTCAACAGCCATTACCGAACAGTATTAGATAATCCTTATCTACAAAACAACTTATTTCAAATACTCCTATGTCAGATCCATCAATTGCTTCGCATAAGAGTACTTTGGCTTCCCATAGGAAAACCACTTGTTGCAAGTTGGCTGCTGTGCTTTGATTATACAGTCTTGTAGCAAGCCCTTCAGTGGCTATACTGCCTTGGGAACAACAAAGGGTGTATCCAGCCTCGAACCTTTAAAACACCTGACTGGGCACCAAAGGGCATTGTACATTTTCTACACAACCCAAACAGCAAATAAGAATTGCCTTTGTCTGCCCAGCAAATCATGGTCCTGTGAGCAGCACAGCAACAGACCTGTGATTAACATCCACCTGTAATCTTTATTGCAAGAAGCCCTGCAATGGTCCTGTGAAACCTGCAAGCTGTGCAACCTCTCCTCATCCGAAGGGCTGGTGTAATCAAAGACGAGCAACTCCCTTCGCCTGAGGTGTCTCTTCTACCAACATAAATCAATGTGGCTATGACCACAGGCAGAAAAAATCCACTCCACCCATGCTCAGAGTATCTTGAAAGCCATGTTAATAGGGTTTATAAACTAGTAAGACACAGGACATAAACATATTAAACACATGGGCAAAGTGAGCTTGTATCTGCCCAGAATACACATACATGTAGACATGCCCACAGACGGCTGGAAAAAAAAACCTTTGTCAAATCTTTCAGGCTCCTCACACACAGAAAAGAGCCTTTATCTCCTGAGTCACAGAAGCCATCAAATACCTGGCAATAACTTT
Organism: Buceros rhinoceros silvestris; assembly: GCF_000710305.1. Lineage (NCBI taxonomy): Eukaryota > Metazoa > Chordata > Aves > Bucerotiformes > Bucerotidae > Buceros > Buceros rhinoceros. Next base: position 22,003 of record NW_010417927.1, on the reverse strand, counting down.
CAAAACGCTTCAAGCCAGACCCTATTAAAACCAGCAACTAAGAGATGAAAAGCTCTAGCTCATCCTACCAGTCACACTCACAGGGCTCTCAAACATCTACGGTATCTAAGGTTGCTTATACAGAAATGCCACAAACGTCGACAGTGCCTAAAATCATAGGATACATTTATGTTTCCATTCAGGTGACATTTCTTATAAAAGGATATTTTTGTTTTGTGTTCTGGGACCTTGGAAAAGAAGCTGCCTCATCACCTGCTAGAAAAGGCCAGATACAGAGGAGGAAAGGGTTCTTTTAAGAAGAGAAATTACAGCCCCAGAGTGAGACCTGGGCCCTATGGAAATCCACGGCAACATTCATACAGAATGTAAAATCAGTATTTCCCTCTTCAAGCTGAAGCATTCCCATTCCTAACTTCAAATCAGCCATGAGCTCTTTCACCAGCCTGCCTCTATTTCATAAAATGCATCCTTGTAGGTGCTGGGTGAGGGGTGAAGTTACATCTTAGTGTGCAAATTTCTCTCTTCATTTTAAAATAAAGTTTTGTGGCAGTAGATAATGAGTGAAATTTGGAGTAAATCACTAAAAAAAATACCTGCCACCCAAGTTGCCTTAATAGCATTATTACAGATGTAAACACATGTTTAAAACCAGAAAACTGTGTGTAATCATGCCTCACTAACATCCTTATAAAACATCCTTATAAAATCTGACAGCTCATCAAACAGCCCCCATTGCGGACAGTGCTGAAGCAGTTCCACAGATCATTAGAGTTAAAGGCCAGTGAATATAACCACCCTGCCCAGCCTCCTGCACATCACAGCTCTGCCAATTTCAGAAGCAGTGACCCCAGTAGGCTTATTTAATGAAACTGATGCTTTAGTATTTTAAGAAACACTTTAATTTGAGCCCACGCCTTCTAAAGCCACAGTACTTTTGAAATAATCATGTTTATGTTTTTAAAGCACAAAGTATACAGATAAAAAACATACAATCAAACAGACAAGGGATGGCACTCAAGGTGATGTAAATCCAGAGCTGACACAAGCTGTCCTTTGCTCCTGTGCCAGCTTATATCAGCTGGGCCGGAAACTTCACTCTCAATGGTCAACTTGAGAAATCCAAGCGGTTGGTTCCAGAACTCTGGAACACTGACCGTGTACTGCTAATATTTGATTTACTCTTGCAGCTCTGTTCTCAGAGCATCACATTAGGCAGGGTATGCTCAAAAAGCTGAGTGTTTTACTTCACAAGACCGATGCTGTGATTCACGCAGAAAATCTGCACAGAAGGCACAGACAGGGATATTGTTGCTCCAGTCCCAATCAGCAAATAGTCACAGAACTAAATTAACATCAGCATCTCATGGAAGCTCCTGCATGAGGAAGTTAGGCAAGATTTATTCAAGACCACAGTCTCAGGAGCAATTCATCAGAATCAAACACAAGCCAAAAAATAAACAGATGAAAATGGGACCAGCTAGAATAACAAAGCAGTACAGCCAAGGCAGCAGCCACATGACAGCCAGAGGCATCTCCAGAGCCATCAGAACAACTGTCCGCAGATCTTGCCAATAAGCCAGATGCTGCTACTGGAGGAAGGCTTGTGTTGATATAAACTCAGAGATGTGAGATGCTTAACACCAAGAGCAATCAATCTTCATGATTCCCGTGAGGCTGCCAAGCTTCACTATTATGCCACAAAAAGATGAAAACACACTTCATAAAACACGTGTAGATTCTACATGGATGCAAACTCCCCCATCCTCCCCTTACTACTCAGAAACAAACCAGTGATTTGGGCGTAGCTATAAATGACCTGATGCTTTTCCTGAGTTAACAACAGAACCAGGAAAGAATATTGTTAGCTACACAGCTCACTGCACATGCTGCCAGAAATCCATTGAACTTATCATACTGTATAGGAAATTCCTATCTTCCACAGCAATTAGTGACCTAACAGTGATTGATTTTATAGTCCCAAACTTGACTTACAAAGTGACTTCCTCTGCGGCCAACTTTCCATTACCCAGCATGTGGAAAATTGCATACGGTCAGTGCACCATGAAAACCAAGGAAAAGTGCTCTTTAAGCCCCAATTCCACCATGCCTTCACATTCCT
>NW_010417927.1:8323-19798 GCF_000710305.1 Buceros rhinoceros silvestris | reverse complement strand
TTCCTGCTTTCCTAAGGGAGATGCACTTTTGACAGCTACTTCCTTGCCCTGCCCCAACATCCTATCTCCACCGTATACCAGCTGGGCACTCAGTCAAAACAGAAACAACAACAGGAACTAGCAGCTATTCATTACAATAGGATCAAAACATCTCTAGGCACTAGTGCTTCGCCAAGTTGCTGTCCTTGAAGACCCTGCCACAGCCCACTTCTTCCATCACAGGCACCATTACTGAAAGTGGCTCCACTTCAACCTGAAGCACCATGTAATAAAAATCACAGCTTTTTAAACAGAAGCCACTTGGTGGCAGGCGGTCACATCTCAGAACTGCAGGAAGCAATGAAACTGGGCAGCAGAAAGGTGAGAAAATTAACTGGCCAACAACACAGGCCGATGTTTACCCTTTATTTTAATCAAGCTAACTAACATTAGCTCCAGTCTATAAAACCAGAATTGCACTGCACACTAACTACCAGCATAATCACAGAAACAACACCGCGACATGATTACTGGATCCTAATTATATCTTATAAAGAGTTAAAGACAATCAAGTACACGTAATAAAGATTTATATACACTTTTCCACTGACCTGGAAACAGCTTCATACATTAATAAGTTAACATTACTGCCAGGAACAAAGCAAATAGTTACATCTACATGACAAAATACATGAAACACAAGAGCCAGATGTTGGATCCTTTGATCAAGGAAGCAATTATTTAATTCCTGGGAAAAGATTTTCCCTCTCATTGTTTTATCAACACATAATATTGCTCGTAAAGAAGCCAGTCCTGGCTCCACAGTCTGGTCTGGGTACCAATCTGCAGTATTGCACAGGGCCAGGACCCAGAGGTCTCTTTTTGCTGCCATGCAGTTACTTCTGGGCAGTGAACACAGGGCGACTGGAGACATCCTTGAACCATATAATGCACAACAGCACAGACCCCAAAGCGGCTGCCAAGAGAGACTGTGCTTCTGCTCGAACCTCTCCAGGAGGATGAGTTTTCCATGGACAAGCACAGTAGATGATACCAAGGAGCTGACTACACTCTCCATCACAGCTGCTGACCTCCAGCTCCCAGACACAAGAGGTCCCTTGCCAAACAACCTAACAGCTCCCCGTTCCAAGCAGCATCAACAACTGCTGGTCTTTGGTCAGTCATTTTGGCCATACGCTCCTCACCCATTGTCCCTCCTCCCAGATAACAACAGCCATCATCTCTCAACAGATGGACACACACAGCTGCCATTAGCAGCCACCCAAAGATCATAGAACAGTTCGGGTTGGAAGGGACCTTCGAAGGTCATGGCTCAAAGCCCCATCCAACTCGAACACATCCAATGGTGGGACATCCACAACTTGTCTGGGCAATCTGTTCCACTATCTCACCATCTTCACCATAAGAATTTCTTCCTTATATATAATCTAAACCTACCCTCTTCTAGTTTAAAACCATTATCCCTTGCCCTATCACTACAGACCTTGTTAAAAAGTCCCTCTTCATCTTTCCTACAGGCCGTCTTTAAGTACCGAAAGGCCGCTATAAGGCTTCTCTGAAGCCTTCTCTTCTCCAGACTGAAAAACTCCAACTCTCTCAGCCTTTCTTCACTGGAGACATGCTCCAGCCCTCTGCCCTTTTTTCACAGCCTTACAGCAGAGTGCTTACAGAGGCAATAAGTGTAAATATTTACACACTGATCACAGCCATATGCCCAGCTGGGTTTAGGCCCCCCTGAGTCAAACTCACAGCTCTAAAGCATTTAATGATTTTACCAAAAAAACCAAAAATCACAAATTACACAGCAGCCTACACAACAAGAACTTCAGCAGTTCTGCTGACTATGCTGTGGGCATCATAACTGAAAAAAGCCCATCCCTCTGCAAGGTTACCCTGAGGCTGCCGCGAGATAAAATAGCCAGACTCAGCCTGAAAACACCATATGCAAGGTACGCTCCTGAACAAGACACAACAGATAGAAGCACTTAATAAACAGATCCATTAACTAGGAAACATCCCTGAAGCAATTAAAACTTTGCAAAGTACTACAACGTACACCTGGTTATTGCTCTGACATCTGTTTAGGTTTTATGTGTGTTTGTAAGTTGGACCAAAGAGAAAGATAATTGAGTTTATGGATATATCATGACAAAAATGACAACAAGGTACTGTTCACTGTTGATGAAAAATGGCTTAGCTCAAATAAAGCATATGTACTGTTTGAAATGCTTTAAAGTTACCACATTTCGTAATGAACCATACACAACCAAATGGTGCTTCTCCTACTGCTAAAGAATAATTTTATTCTGAATTAAGGATCCCATCATAAAATGAGAGGAAATTCATGGTCTGAACAATCGCAGTTGTGCTGAGCACATTTTTAGGCATATGGCAATTTTATAATGGTCATTGGGGATGAAGAGCTAAAATTCTGTTGCAGACTTTGAATTTGAGACATTTCACATAAAATTGTTTATCTCAAGTAAAAACAAAATTGTTAAATTTGCAACCTCATACCGTTACAGCCAATATCCAGCATATCTAAATCTGACTACCTCAAAATACAAATACTATTTTCAGTACAAGGACCAAATTACTTTATAAAGAGTCCAAATAATTAAAAACCAAAAGTTGTCTGAAGGCATCATTAAAAGAAAACAAATATAATGAGATCTGTCTTAACTTTATACGATCCAAGTTACCACAACATTATGCAGCTACAGTATGGGATCCAAAGTTCCCAAGTAAATGCTCTGATTTCTATTGTAAGTCTGTCATTTAAATAGTTCCTTCCTGTTTAAACTGTAGAAAGCCAAACGCGTTTTCCCACCACCAAGCATTGTGTGTAAGACTCCTTTCTCTCCCAGCAAGCTGGCTGAAGATGGATGAGCTTCCAAACTGATATCATTTTTAATTACGCGTTTTTGTCTCATTACTAATTTCCTAAACATGTCTCTAATCTTGCAGTGAAATCTCCGAGCACAGTAGGTGTACACACATACATCACGCTCTAGAAAATTAATACGAGATAATGATCAGGACTGCCATCGCAACATAACCTGAATCAAGCAAGAGGTGATACGTACTCATTAGGCTCTGATCTCAAGTGTTTCTGGAAAGCAGCTGTATGCGGATTAGTCTCCCTCCCTCCTACATCTTAGAGCCAGTAACTAGGAGATGCTCTCTCCCTCCATCCAGGAGAAGTGAATGCTTCAAGCAGTCTCCCCTTTGCACTTTTCACCAGGCAGCTACAAGCTTGTGATGCCCACAGCATATTCACCCTCTCACCCTACACAGTCCACCAAAAAGCACCCTTTGCATAAGGGAGCCACGACCACCTGCTTCTCTGCAGAAGATAAGCACAGGTATCCCAGCTCCCTCCTGCTGTGAGAGGTCCAACAGCTCCCTCCACCTGGAACGACATCTCCTGGTAGGGCTGTCCCCTCCAAAAGCTCAGAAGGAAAGCAGAAAGCACTGGAGATAGCCACACCCACCTAACATGTAGGAAGGCACAAGCCCACACACACCCCAAGTACCAAAAGGGTCACGCACCCAGTAGCTGTCTGCATCGTATATGCTCCTTTGGTGGACAGAAATCACGACCATTGCGAGACCCATTAGCTTAGGTCAACCAAGTGCCAACAAGTTACGCACATGAGATCTTTCTCATTCCTCAGGTATCTCTCACTACCTGAAAAGCACTGCACAGCTGAGTGTCTTGCAGCATTCCTTCACCATTAAACCAACCCGGCAAGACTGCAACTTTCAGGGGAAAAAGAAAAAAAAAAAAAACAAAACACAAACCAACAAAACAAAAGGGCAACTGTCACTGGGCCTTTTTCCCAGCTAAACACCTCGCACACCAAATTGTTAAAGGGATGATCTTTCAGCACACCAGCTGCCTTCTCACCAAATGACACTTCCAAAATAGAAGACGAAACTCCTAAGAACTGTTCAGAGCAGCTGACATTTAAGGTATCAAATAAAGCAAAATAAGATAAATCACAAGCACTTAAGGTTTTTATCTGCTAAGTAGTCTTAAAATATGTCAAAAGCATGACTGTGCCTACTTAAAGAAAAGGAATCGCTCCTGCTTCACAGTCAAAAAAAAAGAAGGTAGAGAGATGAGAAGTATAGTTGAAGTATTCGCACCAGATTAACGTACATAAAACGCAGTGCATGTACAAGGAACGCCAACAGAAGGGCTCCTGTGTATGTGACCCTCTACTCTGTAACGCATGCTGAGCAAAATGCATATGCTAAATAGGTTATCTAAAAATGTAATGCTAGCTGATTTGCCCTAGATCCTAGGGAAGCCTGTAGCACGGACAGTGTGAGTGAGCTGGAGTTGAGATGTTTCACTGTACTCACAGATGCTGCTATGGAAGCTGGTTGATGGGAAAATTACACAATTCCACATTTTCTTCTCAAAAAAAAAAAAAATAGTCAACAGTTTCCCAAAACTGCTACCAAAAATTCATCCTGTTTTTTTTGGGGTTTTTTTGGTTTGTTTTTTTTTTTTTTTTACCTGCTGTCCACCCACTAACCAAGATCAAAAGCTTTAAATCCAGCTTTGTCTTCCTGATGAAGAAATTTGACCTCCTACAAGAACACTGGTTCTTCTTGAAAACAGATACTTCTACCAAACTTCGTTCATTCAAACAGAAGGAAAAGTTGGGGGATGCTCCCATTTTCTCTTTCCCACAACATCTTGAAAGGAACATGAAGAGGACGGGTACAAACCCAAGGCTTCATCAGAGCTTTGTTGTGCACCAACCACCCCCTTGACTGGAACCAGCACCCACATCAGACTTGTGATAACACTAAGCTCTGCAACGCAACCCTCCACCTCAGGTGGGAATTAACCGACCGCTGAAGTCAAGGCAAGCCTTTCAAGTGACTTCGCTGGGTTATGACTGGGCTCCTACTTCTTTTTAATTCTCATTAGCATTTGCTGACAACTCCTTTACAACCAGAGGGACAGGTTCTTTACGAGAAGCCGTTTCAGCTGCCCCACTTAATGCCTTAATCCACAGACTGAAGCAGGTCAGATTATCTACATGTATCAAAGACAACATTATGCTTCATAAGCTATTTTTCTGCTTCAGTAAGGAGTACACACGTTTTTATTTCTTACTATGTTTACCCATTACCTCACCAAGCAGCATTATTGTTAGTCTTTGTGAGGCTGTCCTAGAATAGGAACGTATAAAACAGGATTTCCTCCAGCTCTGCACACCTACTTACTCCAGAGTCACTAATGACATAGGACTGGATTGAACAAAGACTTAACATCAAATGAGCATTCAAAACAGCTGGGAAAAATATAACTGCCTGGAACACTGCATGTCTGCTTTGTCTTTAAAAAAAAGAAAAAGGGCAATGAGGAACAAATTGGCTTTAAAGACCATTTTTACAAGAACGTTTTCATGAGAAAAATGGAAGAGTTAAATGCTTGCTGCTGGGACATGTATCCCAGTGGGCTCCAAATTAAGTTTATAGCAGCTTTTACATAGCAATCTTCAAATCAAATTGTACTTCTTACTGGAGATCAGAAGTAACTTCACCGCTGTCAAATGTGCTCTGCAGGAAAGAAAGATCCAAGTCCTGCATAAACCCAAACCAACCACATACTGTCTTCCATGTAATTACAAGCAATAGCTGAAATACCCAAGGGTAGGTAACACCGCTCAACTCTGAAATTTTTAAAATACTTCCAACCAATGCTTTAAAGAAAACTTATAAATGCATGTATGTAAAAAAAATAGAAGCGATACTGCCCCAGGATTCGTAGAGGCTGATTCCTCAGGTTGTTATACCATTTGGGTGTCGGATGGAAACATCTCTCCGAAAGACTCATTCCCCTGACAGAACGTGCTTTGCAGCAGAGCCAATGCTGCACGGCCACGTGTGCCCTGAACCCATCACACCACACTGCAGGACAGGCCACTGACAGCCCAGCACTGAAAAGCAACACACCCTGCTTCCTTCTCTCCTTGCCATTCCACAGCCAGACACACTAACTCAGGGTATGCTTTCAGAGCTATCCTATAAGCACATCTCCCCTGAAAATTCACAGGAATTTGGAAAAAAAAATTACAGGAAAACAACGAAAAAACAAGCCAGAGGCTACAGACTATCCATATAATCACCCTATATAGGGTCGAAGTCGGTAGAACGTGAAAGAAATAATCCAAAAGCTACAGGGATACTGCTTGGGTTCAGTCCAAAATTACCTTGGCAGTCTCTTAAAGACCTCTGAACGGGTGGTGTAGACAAAGCAGAGGCAGCCAGCAGGCTGCGAGAAGCACACAAGCAATGTAAGGATACTTGAGGAGAAACACTACTCCTCTGTTTAATGGTATCAGCTACTGCCTGCCTGAGGACATTTCCTACCTCTACCTACACACACAGCGATTCCCCAGCCATTAAGTAAACAGTCTTTGAAGATAAGGAAGCTTATTCTAATCTCTTACTGATGTCACTCCTGTATTTTACTCAGCTGAGCTACAAGACTCCTGGGTTAACTAACTCCTCTGTAAAATCAGGATTACCTTAACTCTTTGGTCTTGCAGAGACTTAAGGAATCCTGTAAAAGCACAGAAAAAGGCAGATTTTTCACATAGTGGATCTACATTTTTTTCTTGTTGAACAATCATAGAAATTTTTCAGCTCACACCTTTAGATGCAGGTGAGTTGCTTCAGCACCATTACGCTAAGTGAGATGACCTTCTGTACCAGACCTTTCACCACTTCCAACAAAAGCAGAAGTACAGCCATTAGTAATGAGGGGATGATCTGGATGACCTTCTGACACGGGCAAATGGGGCTACTGCTCCAGTGGCAAGAAGAAAGAAAAAAAAAAAAAATCAGATTGAACCTGGACTAGCAAGGGGAATTAAAATGGAAATTACAGAAAGAAAAGACAGAAAAGTAGAGATCTTCCAATGCATCACCTCAGAGAACAATGCCTTTGTGTTCTCACTTGTGTTCCCTTCCCAGGGTCAAGTGTTTATTCTGCACTGCAGTTCTTTAGCTATCTGCTCCACGCTTTTCATAGCGCCCAATCCTATGAGAGTCAAGCCCTCCCACAGCAACACAAAGCTCAGGGAAGAACTCAGGGCGGGTCAGAAAAGTCAGCCCTGTGTATAACGTATCTTTCATATCATCAAAAGACTTGGCAATAAGAAGCTGAAATCCAACCAAATTCTAACAGCACAATTCAGAGCTATTTTGCTCTTGCGCTGCGTGTGCTTAGGAGCAGCCATGACCAGAATAATAAAAGGATATACAGCACAAATCTGATAAAAGAGGCTCAAGTTGTTGCTGAATATTCACACTGAGTGCCAGTCCCAAGGCAAATTTATTTTGGAAATTTTGAGCATTATCAGCCTGGGTTGTTTGCCTCTCGGATAAGCTGTGTCTCCTGGCACCGTTTTCTCCCCCCACATACAGGTAATTATGTTCCCACTGAACAGAAAAATGAACAAGATGTGCTGGAAAACAAAAAAAAACGAACAGATAGAAGTAATGGTACCTACACAGAGAGCTGGATTTGGAATACAGACATTGAACCAGTTCTGCAGTGTGGCTTCTTCTGTCTCACTGCTGTAAATCAACTGAAACTACACAGCCGATAGGCTTCATTTTCCACCTGTTAACACAGGATTTTGATTCCTCTGTCAATAAGAGAGCCACAGCACAAACTGTTATGAAATTAAAATCCAGTGCTGTATGTAAGTGAAGACAGAAGTAAAGAGATGTACAGCCAGATTCAGGACAACATATTGCTGAAAACGCTCCTCCCTGGAGAGCCAGTCGTGGCTCTCCAAAGAGTTATTACCAAACACACGAGTACTTTCCGGTGCCAGGCACCCCACTGGGAGCCTGTAAGGCCATAAGCTGAGGACAGGGTGTTGCTACTCATGATCAACTGGCAAATGCTGAGCACAAAGTCCACCCTTCCATGCAAACATCAGAGAAACAATCTGTTTTTCACAGGCATAACGTGGCAGGCTCAGAAACTCACTAAATCACACTAATGTTTTTCTAATCATTTAGCTCTTTGTGGAGGTCTCAAATTTTAAACTCCAATAAAAAGTAACTTCACCAGAGGTCAATCAAGCAGCAGGGAGATTGCACAAGGTGGCAGGCTGAAGCATCGCATATTTATAAGAGCATAAGCATGAAATTCAGAAAGGGCCCCCAGGGATCCCAATGCAAGACATGAAGGTGTAATTAAAAACCATAAATCAATCAAATGAAAAATATGTAAACTTAATGTATTAACTCATATATTTTTCTTCCTCGACCACATTTGTCTTACTCTACGCTTCTTTGGAGCCTACAAATAAAAAATTAACAATATCAGAAGAAATATTTCTTAATATATGGAATGTGAGTATCAATAATAAATGCTTTTTACTTTTATTCTTACAGGTAATTGCTGAAAGAAGCTCTCTCAGCAGACTGCTGAGACTCTGCATATTATAAATTACTTCAGCTGTATCTCCTCTTTACAAAACCCACAAAAGGACAATATCTTACAGTGTTTCCATGCCACTCAATCATCCACACAAAATTACCCTTGTGAGAGCTTGTTGGAGGAATGTCAAATGTACTTGCCTTTCTTTGCAACAAAACCTTCAGAGAAAGAGCAAAAAAACCTCACTTCTGCATTCACAATTGCACAAACTACACCAACACCCGAACATTTTAACTGGAGATTCAGGCTTTAACTTATATTTAATTACAAGCTACAGGCAAAATAGTTACAGGCCAAAATTCTGGCCTATGTTTCACCCACAGCATATCTTTCAAGATAGCTTACAGCAGCTCTGCAGCACCTGTAGTTCATATTAAGGCTAAGGCACTTCTAAAAGTGGTATTCGGGACAAACCAGTTTCCTCTCTGTTACTGGAGCACTTGCTCTCACAAGTGGAGCAGCCATGTCACTATATAAACACACACTCGTATACATGTTCAACACAAAACTGATGCGCTATCACACCATGGCTAACATTTCTCAAATAATACCCAAGTCAGTCAAACTTCGCTTTTCCTAATGTTGAGCAATCGTTTTTATTAAATCCAGGCCAAAACTGTAACACAACTCTGCTCGACACACAGCCCAACACTGGCAGAGGTTGGCATACTCTGAGTATTGGAGGTATTTCTTATACTTGTTCTAAGCATACACACCATATGGGAAGCAAAGTCCACCTTGCCATAGCTGCCAAAGATCAACTCACTCAACCATCTCCCTACTCTTCCCTCGATCATTTGAATGTCAGGGGCTCTGGCATCATTAGCGGAGCTTCACCAGATGAACAGAGGCTAGATCTGTCCAACTTTTGCTACTCACTGTGGCTGAAAATAATTTTAATTGCATGAAACAGGCCATGCAGGATGTTTCCAGTCTGAAACGTGGTGACTGGTCACCCAGGCCTGGCAGTGGTCTTTGCACCTGGAGCTACCTCCAGACCTACATTTACCAAGCACTCCACAGCTGAAGCACAGAACACATTTTAAAGTTTGGCTTTTGGTTTCTTAAGCCTCCTGGGATCTGTGCCATTAGTCCCTAGAGCCTGGCTGTAGCCGGGCAGTAGCCAGCCAATACACTAGACTATTCGGTGTGAAAGAGAAGGTCTGTCACAACACCGGCATGTTTTGTCCAGCAGCACTCAAAGAGGAATCAACAGCTACCAAGGAAAGAGCTGAATGTTTTCACCACTCCACACCAAGCAGTACAGAGACCTTTTACAGATGACCCAAAAGTAGTAAAGCAACTGAAACAAGGATGTCCAGATTTCTTGATCGTACAAGCCACATCCATGGTATTTCTGACAGCTGCTGAAACTGCCATATCCCAGACAGCCCCTGGAGACATGCTGCAGTCCAGTGATGACAACAGCTCCCATTGCCCTGTTTTGGGGTGGGAATCAGATGTGTACCACAGATCCAACATGGTGTCATTGACCTCAGCCACCCCAGCAGTCTCACCTCCTTCAAAACACAGTACCACTCTGAGGGCTGCATGACGTAGCCTGGGCACAGCCACTACCTCTGAACGGCTCAGGAGCCACTTCAGATGCAAAAGCAGCAGGCAAACCCTGTAAAAAAAAAATTTACTTGATAAAGCTACAGGCAAAGCTCTACTGCTGTACTCTGAAATCAAGGAGAATAGCAACAATGCCAAAAGGAGCAAATACATGCTACAACACACAACAGGGTGAGAACAACACAAGGCAATAAAAAAGGAGTACAATACAACCTGAGTACATCTAACTTCCCAAACGACCTAAAACACAAAGCCAAACACTGCCCATTTACAGCATAATCAGCACCGATCAATATATACACTCCGACAGCGACGCAAACCATGCTGTAACAAATTGTGTGTCGTGGTAAAACAGGAAACACATTTAAACATAATCTTTTGAATGTTGTGAGAACTAGAACTAATGCTTCACTTTCACAGTTAACGCTCAAAGCCAGTCAATGCCCAGCCTAGCCAGAAGTATCACATTTCAGTCTTGTGCAGAACGCTTCCCATCCCATTCACTGAGCAATGTAAAATCCCTCAGCAATGTTAGGGGAACATTTACTAAGAGCTAAATGAAAATTGATCATTTTCCCACAGCCGTCCGGCATTCCAATCAATTCTGCACTAGTATTGACATAGAGCAATGCTGGCCCAGCCCCAGCCAAAACTCAGAGCGGCTTGCCAAAACTCCAGGAATGCTGATCAAAGACTGATTTTAAGGCTTGACTCAGAAGTGCACACCTAAGTCTTTTTTTTTTTTTTGAGTGAGCGATGAGATTTCGCTGATTCACCGTATGTTAGGGTGATGCATACAACAGTCAGACTCTTGGTGATAAAACAAACATGCAACAATAGCCATTATGCTGCCTAAAATAGGTGGATCTATTTATACCAGTTAGGCATTCTTTCTTCAGCATGAAAATGAACATCTGCCAGCTACGCCTTAAAAGCATGCAGCTTCAAAGCAAAGCAGTCAGTCCAAAGGACTATACACCAACACTTGACATTCATTTTCTATCCTAGAAAAGAACACGTTGCTCCTGCAAACTGACATATCCCCACCATCCCCCTTGCTTAGAATAATCATTTGAAGCTTTGCTTTTGGGTTCCTCTAGAAAATTTTCCTTTTTCTCCATGTAAAAATAAAATATTTCTAATGAAAAACTAGTAAGTCACCACACTTTGGCATAAACATTAACAGCAGTATAAGGTACTAAAGCCAGTGAAGAGTTCCCAATTCACAAGACCACACCACATGTCCTCATGGGAACTTTCTAGTTTCATCACAGAGAGACACAGCGCAGTATGCAGATAAACCCTTTTTAGATAGCACCAGCACAGCTCTAATCCGTGCTCCCTGAGCTGATCTGACACTTGCTACGTAAGCAAGCCTGACCATTCGCCACAGCACCTTCAGTTCCCTTCTACAG
>NW_010417927.1:499-8192 GCF_000710305.1 Buceros rhinoceros silvestris | reverse complement strand
GCTGAACTGGCAGAATTTCAGGACTATGTTACTATCATCTTCACAGTTCACCTGAAGCCCCTGGCTTTGTTTGCTGTTTCTGCTGTTGCAGAGACCTCAGCCCCAGAACCCCCTCCCCAACACCCAACCTGAAAGTCCAGTTGCAAGTCACACAGTCTGCTGTTTTCTGTGACCCCCTTTTATTACATATTCTTCCTTATTATGCATATTACAGAGCCGTCAGCCCGACTAAGAACAGCAGGCGATGACACTCCGTGCTGTAAAAGCAAGAGCAAAACATTCATTTGATTACGACCCTTTTGCTTTCGGTATCATCTCAAGCATCAGTCGAGCACCAGGAGCCACCGCACCTGGTGAGGTGCAAGCAGTAACCCTATCTCTCAGTTAAAGTCCCCAGTACAAAAAAAAAAAAAAAAAATTACTGGAAGCACTTTCTGCTGGACAAAGGACAAATTAAGCATAACGATATTAAGCAGCTTGTTCAAAACCATAAAGTCAGTGCCAGATCTAGGGACACAACTCCTCCTGTTAAGAACAGCAACAGGAGGCATGATTCTCCTGAAAGTAAGGCCTGAGTTTTCTTTCATAAGCCACTCATCTGAAGGATGACTATACAAAATTAGTAGATGCTTGTAAAAGAAGTGAGCCAGTTCCTGATCACAAGCACAGCCAGCAACAGACAAGATTCTCATCTTCCTGAACACATCTTACATTTGTGGATATACAGGACACAAACATAAAATAGTTATTCCAGTGCTGCAGGTCTGAAGTCAGAGGACCGGAAGACAAATTAAATCCCATAGATTTCCAGTAAATTAAAAAAAAAAAAACCAGAGGATATAGTACTCCCAACTGAACAGCTGCCTGCCATAGTCAGTGTGAGGAACATGTGAGCAATATCCGAAGAGATCTAGTTCCTGAAGGTAATCCAGTTTTGAGAAAGGCAACGGCATCATTGCGGAAGAATGTTCCGTAAGACATGAACACATTTCCAGATAGATTCTCCTCCTCTAGCCAGGGTGAAGCAAAATCTTCGCTCACCTTTCAGAACAAAACATTCAGCTGCCAGCTAAAAACCCAGGGACTAACGGGCTCTTCTCTACATCAGCATCCTCACCGCGGGAAGAAGGATTCAGACCCACAGAGTGCAATCATAGTGGGGTACCCAAGCAGCAGGAGATCCATGCAGCAGCTGCGCACATGGCGGGTGATCCTGATCTTGGGAAAGAAAAGTCTCTTGGTGGTTTCAGCCATCCTTGCTCCAATACCCTGCGGTGCCAGGTCCAGAGCAGCAGCCACTATCAGCTGCTGTGGGCTGGGGAAGAGGAGGATGACTACTGCCTCATAAAACCTCACTGTTAACAAGTCAGAGGTTGGGATCACTGTAGGTGGAAACTCTTGGCAAAAACAATAAAGCAGCCACTACATATTTCAACAGGTTCAAAGTAACCTCAGATGTTATGAGCAGATGCTCTTTTCCACCCCCTGGGATTTTGAAATGGTTTATGTGTTTCCTCCCTTTTCCCTAATAGGGCAGGGTGCTGAAGGAATTAGCTAGAGAAAGAGCTGGAGCAATACTAATTACCCTCAGCTACCCAGGAGACCGCAGTACCTTCAGCTAATTGCGCAATCCCCACTCCCCCACTTCAGATCCCCCAGTGAGAAGGTCTCTTGCCTCCGGCATCTAAACTGCAAGATAATCCCGCTCACCTGTATTTTAAAAGGGCATGCTTGAAAATCCTAAATGTCTAAAGCAAACTCATTACAATTAGTTTCTGCCACCTATCATATAGCACAGGGACTACTGCACTGACTGAAACAAGGGAACTGCTCACATCAACACATTTGACACGGGCTGTCACTAACCCTGTTATTAGACTGCACACGTACCTGAAATCCACATGTGAGCTCATAGCCTCAAGCCCTCCACAGCCAAGTCTCTGCAAGAGTCTCTCTCACAAAATTAAGTATTAAATGTGCATCTCAAAAAAAAATGCCCCGTAGTTTCATATTTATTAAGACATTACTTTTCCACTTACACATTTTTTGAAATGTTAAATATAGAAAATTTTAAGGTGCATTTAGTCCTTGTAAAGTAGCCCTGAAAACTGGATTCCTCTAGAGAGGAATCTGTAAAAGACACAGTCCTCCCACACAACTCCCCTTATCCACAACAACCCCACTGCAGAAAGGCCTCCCACGAAAAGAAAAACAGCCCCTCAGTAACGGAGGACCCCAAACTTATCCAAGACTCAGCAGTCTCATTGCTGGAACTCTCAAATTCCGGGTGACCAGGGCACTGAGAAGAGAGGGTTGACGTATTAGTAGAAAACAACAGGCATGGGAATAAAAAGTCAGAGGTTGCTTCTAAAAGGTTAGAAGATCTGTTCCACATGCACCTCAAATGTTGCAAGCAGTCCTCTTATGCCCTTGATCTTTCAGGGAAGCATGAGACTGCAGGCAAACACCAAGGATACAGAGCCCTCTCCCAGGCTCCTCCACGGGCAGCACAGGTTCCTGAAGCACCCAACAGTGAGGAGACAGGTACTGCCAGCAAAGGATCACAGCAGCTCTCCTTGCTACTAGACCTGCTGCTACCATGCCATCAGAGAGACAAAGGTGGGAATGACAAAGTGTACCTGGCCCTCACTCATCAAGATCACAGTCCTCAATCCCATACCTGTCCTCCCGGCCTGGTTTTCCAAAGCAAAGAGAACTGCTCATCGCCCTTCTTTCCATTCTCTTTGTTGCCACCCTTCTTAACAGCTTTTGAACCTGTTAAATGATCTGAAATTCAGGTAGAAGGCTCAGAGCAAGTTCCTACAACTTCCACAAACTGGCCATGAGAGAAGTTGGGCAGGATCCACCTGTTACTAATTATTTGGCAGAAGTCAGATGTCCAAGTACTAGTTTACCGTCAACCAAACACTATGTGTGCAGCTGCAGAGAAGGTGCTGTTTCTTATTAAGTCATCAGGGACAAGGAAGGAACAGCTGGGATTAATGCAAAGGGTTGGGGAGAGCAAAGGAGGTGAGCAAAGCATCCATCCTACCAAATCATCCTTTCTTAGTTCTGCCGCTCATGGAAACATGTGAGGGTTATTTAGCATACAGCAGAAACCCACAGGAAAGAGCGTGCCCTTCCCTAAACTTTGTTCTTCATCTTCCCTTCAGAGGCTGTAATCAGCAGGTGTACCAAGAGACCACGTCTTTGAACAGAAGTGGGTCTGGTGGAAGTTCAGTCTGGCAGCGCTGCTTGTCATCTGCACAGCAGAGACACATCAGTGCAAACAGTGTGACTAAAGCCACTGCTTTCCTCCCTTTTTTCTGGAAAAGCCAGGCTTCCTCCAACTCTAGCCAAGAGCACGGTGTGCTCGGACTTGCTTAGCTCCCTCAAATGCCTTGTGGTTCATTAGCAACCCTAGGTATGACCTGTCCTGGTCGCTAAGACTCCGCAGGCCAGGTCAGACAGAACGCCCCTTTGTACCCAATCACAGGTTATTTGGTCAACTGGGAATAGGTTTTTTTAGGTATTGGAGAAAAAGCTTTGTCCACCCCACCAGCAGTTAAGAGCCCCCACTTGCTCCTCTATCCGTAAAACCACCTGGAAGCTGTTCTGGGGTGTGTCTCATGTAACACACAGTGCAGATAATGCTACAGGGGAGTAAAAAAAAAAGGGAGGGGGGGGGCGAGAAAAGCAGCTCTTAAAAACTAGGACAGCAGGAACCTGGCTGTGCCCAAGCTACAATACAGCGTGTGTGTTTCTGCTCACATTAAGGCTGCCTCTGACACCTGCCTGCACCACCAGCAGGCACAATATAAACTGCTCAGACTGGGGCAGTCAGGTGTGAAGGAGGATGGGAACAGGTGAAATGGGGTGCCTGAATCCCTGGGCTGGGCAAAACACAGTCCTCAAAGCTAACCTCTTCCAAAGTGAACTTCCTCTGGTCTTGCCCTCCTTTAAGTAGACTGTTTTTTACACTCTGAGAACTATGCCCCCTCTCCTTCTTGACACACCACCCGCACTTTTCTGATTAACCAGCAAAAACTTGGCAATTTCTGAAACAAATACCCTCCTCAAAGCTAACCTCTTCCAAAGTGAACTTCCTCTGGTCTTGCCCTCCTTTAAGCACCAATACAAAAATTATTTTATTCCAGTATAACTGGGTATGATTATTTATTTTCTATAACCACGATATTTATACCAGTATAAAACCTTTCTGCGGATGTAGTTGTGTCGGTGTGCCTGTTCCACGTACCATGAGAGCTTTCTTCCTCTGCTCCTGAGGGATTAGCTAAAACCATTTTACAGCAGCTGTATATCCTTAAGGCTACTGCCTGTGCTGGAAGGAACACAGGGTTTACTCCCAGAGACACAGATGCAGGAACGCATCTCTCATGTTGAACAGTCCCTGCCTGTCCCCTTCCTTTTGGAGACACACACCTCCTTAGAAACGACAACAGGTTTGAGTTTTACAAACAGAGGCATGACGCAAATTAATTAATTAATTAGCCTTTGTGAGGCACTGTGAAGATTTGAGGTGCTACTATTACTAATTTAATCTACAACCCCATTCAGTCCTCAGCCTCTCCTGTGGAACTGCCAACAGTGATGCCAATTAGCGGTAATTGTGAAGGGTTTGTGACTGGTTTGTGACAAGGCTATTTGCCAACTGGGAGTGAGACAGAGACCACCAACCCATTTCCCATGGACTGCCCCACAGCTGCCAACAGCAACAACTTCCAGGCACAACAACCTGCTCTCCGCTCCAGCCAGAACCCTGGAGGTAGGAGATCCTGTATCCCATTAGCAGCTCCCCAGGGACACACACAAAACTTTTAATTAGAAATAAACCAAGGCAACGTTTTCTTTTTTTCTCTCCTATGCTAGTTCGGTACATACCCTGGCAACTGATGCTGATACTGCAATACCAAAAGGCTAATCAGGAATAATTTCAGATTAAAATTTTCCATCCATGCTGGATGAAAAAAAAAAAAAATCACATTTTGATTCACGCACAAGCCTCACTGTGGTGGCAGCTGATACTGCAATACCAAAAGGCTAATCAGGAATAATTTCAGATTAAAATTTTCCATCCATGCTGGATGAAAAAAAAAAAAAATCACATTTGGATTCACGCACAAGCCTCACTGTGGTGGCAGACTGTAAAGGCAGCAGCAGTAAGAAGGGAATTGGCAGTGCAGAGTGCAGTAATCCTGTACTTGGGAGAACTGTCAAAGGAGTTTTCACATAAGCAAAGAGGTGTATCTTTTTATCAGCTGTCCACAGAGATTTGGAGGACTTTAAAGAGACACAAACAACTAACAGTATTCTGTAATCAATGCATATCATCTGAGCACCGAAACTTTAAATTATTTATATATTTTAAATACATCTAATTGAAAGGACAGCAACACATAAACTGTATGAATCATGGCCCTCTCGAGCAATTAGATTTGTTAGCCCTGCAGACTGCAAACAGTACGTTGGTTTTTTATCCTAATGTGAATTCAACCCCTTGTCAGCTGCCCCACGCATGAGAACACACCTCCTCTCTTTCATCAGGAAAGATATCAACAGCAGGAAACTAGCCCTTCTTTCATCTCTGAGGCACCCACCCACCTTTCCAAAGGGTTTTCAACCAGGTGTGGAAATCTTTCTGAATGTGTGCTGAAAGATCCCTTAATTATTAAGGCAAAGGAGGTAAATCCTTTGAGAGTAGCATGCTCTGAGTAGTGGCATTCTGATGTTTACCCATCCAGTAGCTGCTTAGTTTGACGGTGTATTAGAAGAGCCTATAAGAAATTCTTTGGACTTTTATTGTATGGGCATGAAACTCTTGTGGAAAGGAGTTGCTTTTTCACGTGTCTTGCTATATAATTAAACAAGAAAGAAAGAGGGGGGGGGGAACGCAAGCTTCCTTTCTGGCGCAAACATTACACAGTGCTCAACCTGCCAGCTTATTGCATCAGATTCCCACTGCAGGGCCAATTCGCCAAAAAAGGGGGGGGGGGGGGGAACGCAAGCTTCCTTTCTGGCGCAAACATTACACAGTGCTCAACCTGCCAGCTTATTGCATCAGATTCCCACTGCAGGGCCAATTCGCCGCAGCTGAGTAGCCAAACCCCTGACTGTTATCTCCCACCAACCTACTTCACACTCAGAAGGCAGTTAAGTAGGACTGTTTATTGCATCTTCCTTCCTGAGGAGCTGCTCACTACACCAGGATTAGTGGGGGTTTGAGCTTGCAATTAGGCTAGAGTCTCACAAGTGTTAGAATATGTTTGTTTGATTGTGGGGGTTTTTTTTATTTATTTAAACAGCTAACTCCTGTATGCTACTTAATAAGCAAACTCCAGGTATCTGTTACTCTGCGATCTGGCCTGTTGAGGTTCGGATGCTGTGATGACTACCACTTTATTACGTCCCTAGGCATGCTTTGAAACCATGCAGAAAAGGGGGATTAATTTACCCATCATCAAGTGCTTATCAAGGAAGTCCCCTGAGACTCCCAGGAAAGAGACCACACAAACAGGCCTTTGCTCACAGGTCTCCTCACCTGAACACCTGGCCAAGGCCCCCTGACTCTCCTTGCGCCGGCAGCTTTTTTTCCCATGACAGAGATCCGTTCCCAGATAGGACACTATTCTTCACAGCAGAGGCCCACCCCAACAACGGGAACGGGGGTTTCTGTGCTCCTCGCTGGAGCAGCCTATCGCACGTACTTCACAGGGGGATATCAAACTTCTTTCCCCTATTTGCAGCAATCCAGAAAACAAAAGGTCCAGCAGTCCTGAATTCAATGAGATGAGATAAGTGACCTTTTACACCGCAGAAACAAGAGCCCGCTCCAAACCCAGCAAGTCAATAGAGGGACTCCTGTTGCTTTCAAAGGGCTTTGGATCCGGCTTGAAAACGCGAACCTCGCTGTGCATTCGGACACTGCTCCACAATGCACTCCCAAACAAAACTATATTTAGATTCAATGGGAATTCTGTAGATCATACAGGAACTCTTTGAATGAAAACGAAGGTCAGTAGGGTTTGGCTTCCTCTTCGGACCCTCCCCCCCACCCCCCCTCCATTCTTGCAAACATCCAGATAAGCATTGTTTAGAAAACAATACGTTACTTCCAAACGTTATCGAAAACCCAGCACACGGTTTGTGCCCTGAAACAGAATCACAGGGTCTTCTGCTGCATTCTGCCCTGTCAGCTAACCCTCAGAATCTCTTCAGGTGCCTAGGCAAGACTCCGTAGTTTTTTTACCTGTACCACCTTTTAAAAGTTTTGTTTCACGTGCCCACACTAAAGGAGAAGAGACAACAATAACGAAGAGCTCCGATGTACAGAAGACAAATACGGAAAGGAAAAACTGTGCAAGCAACTACAAAACACACCAACAAAGCTGCACATGCGTTAATGGAAACCTCTGGCGTCCTCATGCAGTTTTCTCATTCACTCTCAGATGCGAAGGGCCACAGTGAGGCACAAACTGGAGGAAAATGACACAGCTCCGGCATGCCCCAGTGACACTGAGGACAAGAATGAGCCCATAAGCCAGGGAGGCACATTCAAGCACCCAGACAGCGAAAGTCCATCAAAACCATCCCGCTCAAACTTTGCTCCAGCGCCACGAGCACGAGTGTGCGCTCTTCGGCTGCATTTTATGGGCTTCTCGGAAGGAGGAGCTGA
>NW_010417927.1:0-374 GCF_000710305.1 Buceros rhinoceros silvestris | reverse complement strand
CAGCGTCTCGTACGAAGGATGAAGGCGCTGCCAAGCCCAGCCGCAGCACCGAGCCAGCATCCACGAAACGGTGTCACCCGGACTGGGAGGCAGAGGCCGGCGGGAGCAGTCCCCGCGGAGCGGGATGGGGAGCCCCTTTGGCACCGGGGCTCTCGGAGCGGCTCTGGCCTCGGCCGAGAGCGCGTCCCGGACGGCACACGCAAGGCCTCTCGTCTGCTCTCCCGCTGCTCTTGCCAAACTCGCTCTTACGGTTTTTTAACTGTTTCTGGCAACCTGTGACTACAGCAGAGGGTGAGCGTCCAGCCGCACAGTTTCGCCTTTTGGTAAAGCCCGGGACGGCAAATCCTTGAACTTCTGAAGAACCCTCCTCAGTT
>NW_010417926.1:213017-235236 GCF_000710305.1 Buceros rhinoceros silvestris | reverse complement strand
AGCCAGGACTGTTGGTAAATGATGGAAAGTGACTTGGCGAGCGCTTTCAGCACTCTCGGGTGGATCTCATCCGGCCCCATAGACTTCTATACATTCAAGCTGTGCAGCAGTTCACTTACTGTTTCCTCTTGAAAGAAACCTTGATGCTGCTCTCCATCCCCACCATTTGGTTCTAGAGGCCAAGCACCCAGTGAGTCGGTCCAGCCATTAAAGACTGAGGCAAAGGCGGCATTGAGCACCTCAGCCTTTTCCTCATCCCCAGTCACTATTTCTCCCATTGCATTCAGCAAGGGGGGGGGAGATTCTCCCTAACCCTCCTTTTACTGTTAAGATATTTGTAGAAACCTTTCTTATTGTCTTTTATGTTAGTTGCCAGCTTAAGCTCCAGCTGGGCTTTTGCCTTTCTAATTTTATCCCTGCATCGTCTCACAGAATCCTTGTAGTATTCGTGAGTGACTTGCCCCTTCTTCCATAGGTCATAGTCCTTCTTTTTCTTCCTGAGCTCCAGCCAGAGCTCTCTGTTCAGCCAGGCTGGACTTCTGCCCTTCCTGCTTGCCTTGCGGTTCACTGGGACAGCCTGCTCCTGGGCTTTGAAGATTTCCCTCTTGAGAGTTGTCCAGGCCTCCTGGACCCCCTTGTCCTCCAGGACCGCCTCCCAAGGGACCCTTCCAACCAGTCTCCTAAAGAGGTTGAAGTCTGCCCTCTGGAAATATCTTTTAATCTACTTAGGATGCTTTTCAGGAGTATATGGTGTAGTTCAGATACAGGTATCGGGTGTGAGGCTGTACTATTAGACAGTCTCCTGGCCGCTGGTGTGTGGGCCATTGGGCTAAAAGATTACAGTGGTTCCTCTGATCTGGAAAAAAAAAGGAATAATTGTAACAATTTTCGTTTAACTGAGCTACAAATGTGACGGCATGTTACAAAAAGTAGGAGAGAACTGCTTTCTGAGAGGTGAAGCCAATCTATGTGATCCAGTGCTCTGCTTAATTGATTAACCAGCACCAAAGCGGAGCCTGAATGAAGGAGGAGAGGAAGTGTATTTTTTAACTGACAGATTCCTACTTTTAAATCCCTTAGTCCAAAAATTTATCTATAATTAGCAAAAAGACATCCATATGGTGACTTTTCTAGTCCCAGATGGGTAGCTGTCATTTTGCACATGATCTTTGCTTCTCTTTTGAAGTAGAAATGAGTAATCTTGGAAATATTAGTCTGACTTCAACTATATTTATCCTTCTATCAACAGTGATGACACACTTTGGTTTCTTTCTTGGCGTACACAGTATGTGCTGCTGTACAGAGGATTCCAGTTGCCATAATTTTCGGTGGAAAGAATAATTTTCACAGAGAATTGTAATGTAAGTAAGTTATTATGGAATATTTGTGTATTTAATTAGCAAAGTCAAAATTTTCAGGAATAGTGATGCAAAGATATGCCAAACTTGAAACCCTGTTAAGGGGGTGATCAAAGGTTTTCTACAGGTGCTTAAAAAAGTGTCCCCTTTTCAGTGATGTGTTACCTGGCACAGTAGGAGCTGCTCCTGCAGCTGCTCCTGCTCCTGCCTGGCAGGCTACTGCTGGGAATAGTTATGTCGGATCAAACAAAAATAAAAATAACTTACCATGCCAGAAAAGATGTTCAGCATCTGATTTATCTTTTTCTCTTAACTACTGGAGTACTAATCCTTAGCATGGATCTGTCTGCCCGTGTCAATATACTTTATGCGGTGACATAACTACAGACCTCTGGTGTTTAGACTTCCATTTTCTTTTTGCAGGGGTGAAGGTGGGAAAGAAATTGTGTGTGTAAAGGGAAGGTATTTTGTAGCAAGCGTTATGTCTGTGTGTGGCTTTACCCCTCGCATTTAACAAAAAATAAATTTGGTTGATTGTGCTTTAAATCCATATACAGAGGTTAGTAATCTCTGTAAGTGCTGCAAAAACTTGACATTCCTTCTTAGTAAGCATTTTCCTTAAAATGCAATCTTATTTTGGAGGGGGGGGAAATGCTACTGTACAGTGGGGGTTTTTTTTTCTTACTACAGGCAGTGTCAGAGGCAAGATCCAATCAAATGAAGTAAATGGAATTACCCTAAATTTACTCCTGTATAAGTGAGAGCTTGTTTCAAGCCCCAAGCTACGTGAAAATGATTGCTGTTCTCTTTGCGAGCATTTCCTATATGAAAGCTGACATAAATACGACCTAGAGTGAACTTACTTAGCAAGTGATAGAGTACCTTTTTTCACTGTGATTGAAAAGCCTTAAGAAAGCAAGTCTCAGATGCACGAAGGAATAGAGGTGCCTGAGTTCCGTTAGGATCAATAGGAATTAAGTGACTTAGGCCTATACCTCTGAAAATATTCAGGCATTTTTTAGCAACTCAGTGATCATAATTAATTCTTTTTGGCACTATCTTTATCATAAAATTGGAATTTTTAAATTTAACAAATGCCTATGAAGCACAGGTGATGAGAATGAATGTCAAGGTTTTTTTATTTAGGTTAATGGGGTTTATAAGCAAGTAACACTTAGTGTTCTTGGTGTAATACTATGGGAAATTTTAGTATAGTGGTACACTTTCTGAATGAATGAAGGGATAAAAGATCTGAAAATTAACTTTGCCTTTAGAAGGGTGCCTCCACATAGGCAAGACCTGCACTCCACAGTGAGGAGAATCTCACACAAACACTCAAGTGAAATCAGAGTAGAATGCAGTCTCATATGTGTCCGTGTTATGACTTCAAAAGAACTTTAATATTTCATATCTTGTTTTTTGATTTTTTTTTTCCCCCCAGCTATAGCAGATGGCAGAAGAAAAAGATTCTGTCCCTCTATCCTTATTCTAACCTTATTCTTAAAACTTGCTCTGGGATTTCAACCCACTACTTCAAGTCCCTTTACTGTTTTGCTTTAGATACTCTCTTTACATTGCTCTTCAAAAAGATGCAAACTCAAATTAAGAGACTGTTGTTGGAAATAAGACCGCGTGCATTAGATCAGTAAGAAATAAGTGGGAAAACAGTATTGATTGCTATATCTACCTACATGTTCTAAAACAGGATAAAAAGATGTGTGAATCCAGTGATGAAGTGGTTTGCTAATCAAACAAGTGATACGTGGCTTATTTTGTTCCGTGTCTCTTTCAAACAATGGAGATTAGATACCAGAAATAAACTGCATACTTTATAGATATAAGATCAAATAGTCATCTAGCACTTAATATTTGGTAATTTTAAGCTTGAGTTGTGTCTTTAAATGTTGACTAAGTATGGAAATTTAATAAAACTTGTATTCACGCATGATATATGTGCCAAAGATTCAAATATTGTGGCAGAACCCAACTCTAACGTGTATAGGAATATTCGTTGTGTACCTCTCATCCTAATGAATCCTTCACAAAGCAAACAAGCCACAGCTAAACTGTAACAAAGGCCAACCGATTTGTGGCAACACCAATATTCAAATCTTCGCTTCTTAAGAGCCTGTGGAAAAATAAATTCAACCGAACCACTAAATTGTGGTTAATTAGAGGAAAAAATTATTACTTAGATCGAATGGTGGTTACTCAGCAAAAATGTTTGAACTGGACAGTTTCCAGAAAGATATGTAAGTGGGGCAGGTTTCTGCCTCTGCAGAGGTGAGTGCCTGTACAGTGTACGCGCAGAGTGAAGCTCACCGGGTTATGACTTGATACCTGCAGATTTTCAGTTTTGACTTTGGAAACTGAGAGTTTTTGTGGGTTCTCTCAACTGACTTTTCTTCAGTCAGGGAGTGATGAGTACCTATGGGGAAAAGCTTCCTAGGTTATAGCTCTTTGCCCATTTGCAGTTTCTGCAGAAGGGTTGCTATCACGATAAAATGGCAGGAATTTTGCAGAAAAATACGCAAAGTAACAAAGAACACTTAATCATGCACAGCACGCTATGAGACGGTATTTTCTTCCTTGTGGAACAAAGTAGACACCATATCCAAATCTTTCTATCATTCAAAATTATTCTGTGCTGTTTCAGGACTTCTAATATGTGATTGATGCTTAATTAATCTTAAAATTTGCATACACACACCTATGGGTCATTGGGGATTTTTCTTCCAGTTTCACTAGGTACAGTCAAGAACCAAAATTGATGGAATCACACTTTAATGAGTCCCTAACATTTACTTAGTGTCGCCTTAATTGTGTTTTGCTTGATTTCTCTTAGCATATATATTACAGCTAAGGAAGCAAAAGGCTGAATTCATAAGGGTGAAAATGATTGTCAATTTGTAGAGTTTTGGAGTGTCCAAAATAACCACATAGCTCTAGCTGGTAAAACAATCTTCTGCCATCTTTAGTGTTTCATGCACTTTTGTCAGATTTACAGCAAAAAATATTATTCTTCTATAAACCTTTAAGAAAACCAAAAAACCAAACAGGTCAGTGTAAACAGTTAGGAATCTCTTTCGTGAAAGGGAAAGTTTGTGCCTAAAGAACTTGCAGGCTCTCAGTGGGTGAAGCTCTATTCAAGTGCATTTTTATTAGTCTAGGAAAGAGTTATAAACAGTTTGCAGTATAATCACCAAAGTAATGGGAATAGTCCTATCAACATGTGTACAGATATGGCACCCTCCAGAGAGGTTTAGAAATCTGATCCCTGTTCTGATCTGTTTTGTTTAACTGCATGCTGTTTGTCAGGATCTGGGACAATTTTAGGGCTGAATACTTGGAGAGAAGCCTCATACTTGTATTTTTTGTTCCTGTTAATGGGAGTGTGCAGGGTTGTTTTTCTGTATAGCAGAAACTAGAATGCCTTGTCAAAGCTATGAATTCTGATTCCCGATGCCAGCTTTACTCTGTTGTATATGGTATGTAGATGACAAATGCCTTTAGCAAGTGTAAAGTCTCTATCTCTAATGCAGATGTATAGAAAACGGGGACGAGTCTGTGCAAAGAGAAGTCATTTAGAGTGTAACAGCAGGGCGCTGTGGGAAGCATTGCCCTGCGTTATTGCACATGCTGCTTCTTCACAAAGCTTCAGGCAAATTAGAAACTGTGATTGAGAATAGCTCCACAGAAATCAGAGGGGAAAGGTACAATTAATGTCAGTTAGTAACAAATTAATTATACAAAGACTAATGTTCAACTATTTTATTGTGTCTAATTTGTTTCCAACACATTCATGTCATCCACCTGCATTCTGAGGCTTCATTGTTGTTGAATTTATTATTGGCCTAATGTCCAGCCACATATTTCTCTGTACTTCAGGATCACTTAAACATAATGAAGACAAATGCTTAGAGACAGTTTTTCATACTACTGAAGTGACATTTCATTCTGGGCTTTGGCCATAGTCTTATTAGCTTGCTTTATGTGTCCTTTCGGTCAGCTCTGAAAACTCATGGAAAATGAGTTTGACACTTGCCTGGTTTTTAGGGACAAAGCAAGTTAAGATGCTCAAATACCTTTTGACAGTCCTGTGCTGAGGTTTATGTGAACCCATAGATGGCTTTGGGAGACTTTTATAAGTCCTGCACATCCTTTTTTATAACCCGTACCTGATTGTTCTTTTGTTACGTTACGTTCCCTCTTCCCTCGTAGAGGAGGTAGAATGTTCAGAAATTACCATTGCAGAGTCAAACAGCAAAAGCGATACTGCTTCTGGGCACCAAGAGGAGTCTAAAGAGGGTGTCCCACACTGCAGGAATCTCTCCAAACAGGAATTGTTCTATCCAAACTGCATTGCAATTCCATTTCCAATGTCCGTTTCTCAATTGCTTGGAAACTGTCAGCTTTCCTAAGGGATGCAGCTTAATTCAGCACTTCAAAATTATGCATGAAATTTACTCCTCTATCAAAACAATTGAGTTATTTGCTCTTCAGAAAAAAAAAGGAATCCTGGGACTGTAGGTAATGTTTCAAGACTGCTTTATCAGCCATGTTATAGCCTGAGTTACTGCCTTCTGCTTTTCTTTATCTGGTGTTTACAAATACTTGTTTGCATCAGTGTTTTCTGCTGCTTTTTTAATCTCCTTTTTATCACTATGCTACTAAAAGCTGGTTCTGTCGCTCTCCTAGTTACCCATTTTCTGCCTCTGTTGACTGGCTAGTTGTAACATTGTCATTTCTGTGTTATTGGAAAGCAACTTACTTTTTATGCTTCTTCAGCTCTCTGCTTCTGAAAGCTGTGATTGCAAAATCACGCCAAGCAATTCTACTGGGTTTTTATTTATCTCCCTCTGCTCCTATTTGCATTTTATTGAAAGTAATTTCTAAATCTTTTTTTTTGTAATGTAATTAGCTCCTATGAATAGAAAACTCTTTTTCTTTATTGCTTTTTGTTGAAGTCGTTTTTTTTTTTCCTCTTCTTGCTCCCTTGAGACAACATTGAAAATGGAACTACTTTGCGATTTTGGCAAGCATTCTTCCTTGGATTTAGAAGCAAAAGAGACCACCACCTGTTATCGAATAACGTTTTATTGAAGATTTGAAGCAGTTGTTAAACTGTTTGAAAGCCTTTGAAATCTGTAAATCTCTACTTAATCTACGCTAATTGAAAATCTTACCTAACTATTTTTCAAAAACATTAAAAGCCATGTGCCAGATTTAATCATTGGCTTCCACTGACAAGAGTTTCTGAATGTTGTTTTGCTCAGTTAATTAGTTCATTCTCTAGTAGGAATTCTCTGGAAGGTACCTCTTGGGCATACTGTGATGAAACAGTATTGAAAGGTGCAGGAGTATTCAGTGATCCGATGATATCTAGATGTTAATCTGACACTGATTGTCCGTGTGTTCCTTATGTACTTTTTCATGAAATATACTCTATCATCCAAATTACATTTCCCAATCTTGATTAATCTGTAAGGCTTTAATTCACTGTTCCCTCTCAGGTCTCTTGTGTCAGCTTTTTTCCTTTGAAGGAATGTTCACTTTTAGCACAGAATCATTCTGCAGTTAGAAAGCAGGAGGGTAGTTTTTGCTTTTAGATTTAATTTGATATGACATATTTTGAGTATCCTCCGGGATACTATTCTCTGTTTTTTTTAAATTACGTTATCAAACTATAACATGAATTCATTACCTTAAATAATAAAATATTCAATTAATTTACTTTTGATATCACTAGGACTTTGTACTTCCTATGACTGGAAGGTTCTTGCATAAAGAAGACCATAGTAGGCAATGTCATTGGGAGCAAGGCAGAACACCATGAAATGCAGAAGGCGGAAACGAATTCCCAGGTAAAAGAATTTTAATTTTTTTGAACTGAGATAAGAATCAGGGGATGATTTTTTTTTTTTTTAAAGCATGTAACTAGAAGATTCTGCTTGTTTAACTTGTTATTTCGCAAGGACTTTTTTGTTGCTTAAATTTGGAAACAGCTTGTGAATTTTTATGCAGTCTGACTTTCTATACCCACCCAAAGATACCTTGTGATGATACAACTGTTGTTAATATCTGTAACTTGAAGACAGCATCATTTTTTGCATTGAATATTGAGTATCTCACTGCAGAAAAAGGCCAAAGCTCGTATTAAAAGAGCAATCCTGTTTCACTTAGCTCGTTGATATTCTTACTTGGAGTGGTGTCCACTGAAAAGCTAGAGCAAGGTCTGTCCTCACGTGTTAGACTAGGTGTGTTAAGCTTTTCTTTAAAATGTGTACTTATATTCAATTATGGTAAATTTCTTACCACAAGCTTGACTCTTCTCAAGTCATTCTATGTTTGTGAACCTGGCATGCTTATATGACAGAGGTGTGACAATATAAGCTATCCTTAATGGAGTTCAGGCAAGATACAGAGTGGTGTATGTCTTTGACACGTTAAACATTAACTCGTACTGTGAAACTTCAGTGTAGTTACAAAATGTCTTGTCAAGAAGTGCTGAAATATGACATTATAAAATCCACAGCTCATATCCTGGTAGTATGGAATTACATTTTAATGAAGTTACATATATGGGAGAATTCTTTCTGATTAGGACTGACCCCAAATTACCTTTACCCATAACTGTTGCCTCCTACTGCTAGGTATTTACTTGCCTCTTATTCCAGACGTTAACAAGCTATTGAGGTACAGTCCTTCATATAGTTTGCAAAGTGCTTGAGCTCCTTTTGGGAATTTAATTTGCAATAAAAATGTAAAATATGTCTAGAAATGATATTGAAAAATATTTTGGTAAGAATTCATCTGTAGTTAAAGCCGAGCACTGTTTTAGCCTGGCTTAAGCTCTGCAACAGGAATAACTAGATACCAATGGGAGGGAGGGAGGGGGAAATCAGCCTCTTGCATCTGTTTTCTCTGTCACGCTGCTTCTCTAATGCATACCAATACTTTATTGTCAGAGATGCCATCAGAAAGGCTTTTTCCCTTTCAGTAAATACCTTTGGGGGCAAAGCAAGTGAATTTGCTGATGACTAGGAAAATTTAGCATAAAGTAAAATAAATATAGAGTTGAGGCTACAAATTCTGTTTTCCTTAACAGTGGTGCATGCGAAATTAACCCTTTGATTAAATATCCGAGAGAAAAAAGATGGCGCCAGGAAGCAATCTGAAATAGAATGGACCCTATGAAGGAATTGTGTTTTAAGAGTTAATTTGAAAATATAAGCTGACAAAGTGTTCCAGGGGAATCTTTGGAAACAGACACCCATTTCCAACACATTTTTCAGTGAAAATTTTATGCTATGTCCCATTATGGTTTTGGACACTCTTGGATTTTATTCATTATTGTATCACTCGCCAAATATATTACAGAGGATGGTATTTTCAGATCTCCTTCATAGCTCTTGGTATCCAACATTGATGATCAACCCCAGAGCTGATATTCTGTGTTATCCTTAATAACTTTATCTGTCTGCTTTTCTCAGTAGTCTCCTGGTCTATGAATAAAGTGCAGACTCCCAGATCGTGTTGAGCTCTTCTTGCTCTCTACTTCCTTCACTGCTAGCCCTTACGCTAGTCTGAAGCTTCCCTCCATGAAAACGAGGTAGCTTGAACAGCAAGAGCAATTCTCCTCTTCTCACCAGAGGGTCCCACTTGACCCAGTCACAGTCTTAAAGAACATGATATTGTAATGTAGAATAACTGCTATCTGTCGTACCTCTTCAGGTGCTGCATTGCTTTCTGGTGTTAGGATCTACATGGTCTGTGTATTCCAAAGTGTCTTTAATATTTCACAGATGTAATCTGGTGTGTGCCAAGACTTCCCATATTTTTGTTTGTGCATTTGGTATGTCTACTTTTAAAGCCATAATTTTGAAGCTCAGTTTTCCAGGTTTGGCTATGAGGTCTAGTAATGTCATTGGGGTTTCTTTGATTTTTGACATCATGAACAGAAAACACAATAGGAATCGTCTGTGAGGTACTACTGTGCATGTGTCCTCCATGAAGATGTAAACCCCAAGCATTATGGACCACCCTAAGGAACAATGCAGCTTTGGAAGTGCTCCCTGATATGGCACAGGAGAAGTTGAAATCTAGTCAAATAACAAAGAAATAAAGTTTGATTCAATAGGCACATTTCAAAGCTTTTAAAAGAATTAGCTGTCATAATTAGGTATGTCTATCTTAGCCACACTTTCAGAAACATTGACTTCTGTTTATTGAACAAAACCCGCTTAGAAGCATAGCTGAAATGGTGCTTTTTTGTCACCTTCAAGCTCTGTTTTCAAGGAGAGACGTTTAATGTATTTCCTGAACAAAACATTTGGCTTCAATGATTTGGTGTCTTAAATGAAGTAAGAAATATTCCAGCCAGTATTTTTTAAAGGTATTCTAAACAACTGAAATTACTTCATAGTTCCTAGTATATGTTAGGGGCCAGTGTTCTTAAAGTGAAGGTTTTTCGTTGCTTTTTTAAATTTTAATTTAGTTTTCTTTTCCTTACAGGAGTTAGTGGAGATTAATTATTCCGAATGTGTTTTTTTCCCTTAATCATCATGACTAGACATAGCTGCAATGTTAAATAAATGGTTAAGAATATTACAAGAGCCTCTTAGGAAATATATGAAAAGCAAGAAAGTATTAGGATTACACGTGAGTTTGTTCTTTAAAGCTACTTGTCATCTCATGTATAAACAATATATAGATCTTGATTTTAAATGTAATTCGTATATGTAGGATTTTCCTTTGTCCCTTTATCTGAAGTAGTTATTCTGAAATTCTTTGAAGTGGCTTAGAAAACATGACTGAACATATAAATACATGTTCATAGCACGCTATTTTATAATAGCTGAGAGGACTACATGGAACCAGATACTGGAGTTACCAAGTCTTGTTGTTCACAGGCAGTGATGCTTCATTGCCGTGCTTCTGAAGAAGCTTACTTAATGTTTGTCA
Source organism: Buceros rhinoceros silvestris (assembly GCF_000710305.1). Taxonomy (NCBI): domain Eukaryota; kingdom Metazoa; phylum Chordata; class Aves; order Bucerotiformes; family Bucerotidae; genus Buceros; species Buceros rhinoceros. Next base: position 224,914 of record NW_010417926.1, on the reverse strand, counting down.
CTATAGAAATTTACATCAAATGTAGAAAAAAAAAAACCCCAAACCTCAGCAAATTACTAAATACTGAGATACCATTCAGTGCTGCTTAGAACGTGTCGCTATGACCCCTGTTTTACCTCCTGCTAGTGGGGCAAAACAAATGCCTTCAGAGGTGGGCTTAATTTAGCAGATACTAGGGCAACGGTATTTTTGCAGCAAAGCAAGAGATTTTCCAACCTGTCAGTCTTGATTGGTTTTGTCACAGAGCACATGGAAAGGATACAGTTCTACAATGAACAGATTTCAAAACAATTTTAATTCTGTCCCTCCAGAGTGTCTCAAACTCTTTTAGATTAGTGACATCCACAGCATTATAAATGCATCATGACTTGAAATATCCACGCTGAAGATTAGATTAACTGTTTGGTAAGGACAGGCTTGTGCAACGGCTTCTTTAATGTGACCTCATAGTCTGACAGCAAAATACTGATAAGGGTTCTGAATGCTTCATACCCTTAATACCTTAGCTTAACTATGGTAGCACAGTAGGTCTCTGATCTTAAATCCTGGTACATAAAGCAAAAGGCTAGTGCCTCATAGATGAGTACATGGCACCCCTGTTTCATGTCTTACTAGTGTAAAAGTCTACCTGAAGAGCTGCTCGTTAGATTTCTGTCTTTGACAGTCACTTTGGTGCAATATACAGCACCATAGTTAGAAGTACACGTGCAGTCTCGCTTGTGCTTCATCTCTTCAGCATGATTGTCAGCTGGTGCATGGCAACTGACAAACCAGTTAAAGGTAACATCTGTGAGTCAGTGAGTCAAAATAATTATGCCCAGCCTCTAGCACGTGTCTGTATGCTTTGAGATAAACTCTTTGAAATGGGATCTCAGAACATCAGGAGGCAAAAAAGACAAGCTATGCCTGTTTTTCTTTCTGTTGCCTTCATCTTCCACATGCTTTTGTTTTTTGATATTTACTAGTGGTGTCTAGGAAGACTCTCACAAAGCTTTATTTTTCCTGCACCTCTTCCAAAATGAACTGTTGGAAAATAACCATGGTGGCATGGTGAAAGGTAACTCTGCTGCACAGTTAGGCCATGTAATTGGTGTGGAGTCTGAACAGATTGCCTCTTGTGTTAGTGTGCTGTCACTTAGTCTATTCTCACCTGTGTCTCTGCAGATAAATTGCAACATCCTCTCTGCTAAATGTCCAAGGATTATTTTCTTCCTCACAAAACTGTGGGAGAATATTCCTTCTAAACACAAAAGGACAGTTAACAACTCCTGCACTCAAATGACACAAGCACTAGAAGAGTGAATTCATAGGTTGTATGTAATCTGGGCAAAAACACTTGTAGGGACACAGGTGAAACCTACAGTGTAGACATAGCCATAGTGCAATGGTTCTTTATTGAATAGTCTGCAACGATTTGGAAGGCGTAAGAGGAGTCTGTTCTTTTTTCTTTGCTTCTAATTCTGGAAGATTTTTCTAACTCAAATTTTTATTGTGTGTCTTTTTTCTTGCCCAATTTTTTTTTTTTTTTTTTTTGCTATGCCTCTCTTACTGCATCTGTCCCTTGAACCTTCTCTTCTTGTATGTCGTATTCAAGCTCAGAGATGCTCCAGATGCTTCAAATGTCCTCTTTTTGCACACTAACCCCACCCCAGGAGAAGATTTGCCTGTTCGTCCTGCACAGGGGGAACTTGGCATGCTAATAACTCAGGAAGCCAATGTCCTAAGTCCAGGGTACCCCTCAAGCCAGAGCTATTCACTTTTCTTTCTTCGCTTGGGGCAGCACTACTTCTCACAGTGTGTAAATCTCAGCCATCTGAGCGCTGGAATCTAATTACCCTGCTTTATTCATCCAGCTGCTACAAAGAGCTGAAAAGTGGAGGTCCCTTTGGTGCCCATTAAGACCAGGTTTTGCTCTTGTTTGTTTTGCAGATGCATTCATGTTCCATGTAAATAACAAAGAAGCTCAAATACACAAACTTGCTGTTAGACATTGTGATGAAAAGTGACTGCAAGGTTCACTTACAGGTTTCCTAGGCCCAGATCTTCATTAGGGAAGCCAAGCCATGATAATGATGCCATTATTGAAGGTTTTCACAAATACAATAGAAGGACACACTAAGCAAGAATACACTATAACAAACCATACTGCACTAAATATTATACCTTTGTTAGTTAACATTTACGCATTTACAGCATGCTAAAGGTTTACTTACCCCTCCAGGTAAGGTTTCTCAGTCCCAGAAATATGACCCTGTACTACTTAAAAGCAAGAATACACTATAACAAACCATACTGCACTAAATATTATACCTTTGTTAGTTAACATTTACGCATTTACAGCATGCTAAAGGTTTACTTACCCCTCCAGGTAAGGTTTCTCAGTCCCAGAAATATGACCCTGGCGGGTGCTAGCCAAAGGGAAAGGGTCTACCTACACTCCTAATTTTCTGCCCAGAACTCCTGGGATTTGTCCCCTGTTGTACGTGACATGATGTTTGGCAGGCTATGCTGAGCAGATTGTACTGTCTGGAAGGTTTATCTTTGGTGGTGTGATGGCCCTTACCCTTTCCTGAACAAGATTTGGCCTGTACTGTTCTTTTGCTAATTTGGTGAAGTTTAATGCTGAATAGTGGTTGAATGGGGCTCAGGACATTTTATTTGTTATGGGATTTTAAGGCTTCACTTCATTTCCGTTCTTAGTGTGATGCAGTATTCAGACAACTCTGGGCTAAGCCGTTTTCCACAGCCCCCCCAAAGTCATCTCTACGTGGATAAAGGTTTGGTCAAAGTGCAGATGAAGCTGAGTTGAATAAACAACCCCCTGGATTTTGCCTTTGTTTTCAGAAACCCGAGAGTTTAGCCAGTTAGTCCCAAACAGACATCAAAGTATAACACGAAGTTTCATACAGACTATGACACAGTCATAAGAATAAGCCAGCACTTGTTTGACTCAGACTGAAAGGGTCACTGATAATGAGCTTTGGCCTGAAACCTTCAAAATACTGCCCTGAGCACTCAAGAAGTATCTTCTTAGTCCTAATGTAGGTTCTTTGGTCAGTGGCAAGTTATGTGTACCTCACCTTCTCCTTCTCACTTTGACTCCATGTTGACATGTGAGTTGCTATTTTCTCTTTTGCTGTGGTTGTATGAATTTATCAGCTGCTATGATTAATTTATTGGGAGGCTGTAAGTTGGTCACATAGGGCACTATTATGTGCTTGGGTTAAGGAAGAAAATACATTTGTATCATGGTTGAAATCAGTGGGCTTCTTGATTTGTTTTACTCTGATTCTTCAAGCAGTTTGCTCCAATGTTTAAAGCACCCTAGTGTACGGAAATACTAAGGTTTCTGGAAAAGAAAACCTCTTAACTCTGTCTGATCAGTGCTTTATGCTAGTATTACACAGCTGTAGAAGGAAATCTGTTCACTGTCAATCAACAACCCTCTTAGTGGAATTGTCAGATATAAAAATAATTTTGAAAATCGGGAATGTGTATATTCTGTTTGTATTCTTATTCTTTTTTATTTTGTCAGTAAAATATACAAAATAATACGCAAATATACTAAAATAAACAACAACAAAAAAAAGCAGTTGCTGGTCACTGGCATAGCTCTATCTACTGAGTCGTGAAATTGTTAGTTTTCTTCTAACTACTAGAATGACTGCTTAAATAGTGCTTTGCACAGTCCCGGCTGGGAAATGAAGACTTGGAAAGTGGATGGAAATCTGTTCTTTTACACAACTGTGCTTACTCAGAGTTCTAGGTATACAGGGCTCTGTGCGTTTCACTTATATCTGTTTGCTCTGCATAAAGTGATCTGAAACTGTACTGCACTGTGGTTAGAAATCTACCTTTGTGCAATATGAATCAAAATTCCTAGCATCAGCTTTTTTCCCCAAAACTAAATGGATCTATAATAAATCAATTTTCCTGGGAATAAAAATGTCAAATGTTGGCATTTCTAATTAACAAGGTATTTCAGTTTCTTAAAATTTTATATGTCCCAAATCTCTACCGAATAGTCTCTCACAACTGTAATACTGTTCTCTTGACACCTCATAAATAATTTTCACATGAAGACTTCTGTATGGAAGACCCTTCAGATTATCTGAATGAATTAAAACATAAGAATTTTATGCATTGCAGAGAAATGGGTGAACTCAATACCAAAAGTCATCACAACTCAAAGTTTAGAGAATACTAAAAGTCATCACCAAGAACTATGTAACTTTGGATGTAGCTCTCATTGCTGTTGTTATGCAATAACCTCCCTTCTGTAAAGTTATGTAATAGGATCAGCAAAGAAAAACTATTCTGCGTTATGGGAACTCCCTACGTGAAAACAATTCACTACTTCCTTTTGAGGTGTTTGAGTTTAACCAATCTCTAATTCCCAAGTCAAGGATGCTTCAAGTTTCCTTAGGGGTGTTTCACTTGCTCAGGCGCTCTGTGACTAGGGTACTGATCTGAAGTAAGATGACAGAATAGTATAAAGTATATTGCACTTTTTCTCTTGCAGCTGCTTCCCTCGTGCCCATGCTTATCCAGTTCTGTTCCAGATAGGTTTTGTTTTAAATCAGGTGTAGCAGTTTGTAACCTTTGTTTGTCCCTGGAAATTGGCTGCAAACCTAAGGCCATCTATTGTACTGTACACATCTGCTAATTTTGTGCGAATTTTTCTTATTCTCAGGACCCAAGCTTGAGGTACAATGCATTCTTCTGTTTACTTGGCATATGTGATGTGGGTACATTATTACTGCCCACATCCCACCTCTTCATTAGTTTCATTCTCTGTTTTTGTCTGATTTAAAATGTCAGGATCTGCTGCTGCTTTGCCAATTTCATGATGGTCTACGCTGGCAAACACCCTGAATTGTGCTATAGTCATTTCTGCAGACGGAGAGGGTAGTGTCTATTGATGTTTCTTTTGGATTCTGTCAGTTTTGGTGTTTGGACACTCTGTTGAAGCTGCATTCTCTAGCTGTCTTAATCTCTGAATCTGATTATTTGGGGTGGAAGCAGAAACCTGGGACTGAAAGGGACCTATTTTTATAATTAAGTTCACTCAGTAACATGCTGTTTTGTTAGATTATCTTTTATATCATATACAATTGTTTTGTGTGTTCTTATTTCCACATCAGGTAAAAAGTAAGGAGGTTCGAGGTGTAGCCTTGAGTGACGAAACAAACTATCATTTGCATAGATCTAGAAACTAGTCCAGAACTTCTAGTGACTTGCCATGCTCAGGAAAGAGGAGTCAGCATATCTAAATGACAGTATTCTCTAAATGAGAAACTTTCTCAGCGGGGTGTATGATATTTGCCATTTTTGCTTTCCGACAAGAAGGCTTTATTTTTTATGTACCATATAAATTTTTTCAGTCAAATAGAAATACTTTAATCTTAATGTTTAACAGTGGGAGACAAACCATCAGACCTTCCTTTTCACTGCCAAAAATAGCCGTAAGTAACAGCACAAAGGATTGTACCATCCCTTTATATTTTTATTTGATACCTCCTTTATACTGCAGTGAAATTAATCTAGATGTACAGTAGTGGTAGTTGAAGTATATTGCAGCCACACAGGATATCTCACACTTCTGGAATGAAGCATTTCTCCTGGTGAAAACCCATTGCCCTTGAGGGGTTACTGTACAAAGAGGGCAGCAAAATCTCCTGTTACTTGCTGAACCTTGATGTTAATGAATTGTGTGTTCCTATACATTAAGGAGATGTTCAGGTTTGCAGTTAGCCAGCTCTCAACCAAAATTATTTTTTTTCTTGGTCTCCTGTGGCAGGCTTTGCAGCAGGGACCAGCTGTGGAACCTTGCTTTCAAGACTGCATGCTGAGATCCTTCTTTCATGCAAATTATGACTTTTTCTGCGAGCAAGTGATAAGCTTTTTCAAACGGCACAGTAACCTAACAAAAAGCTTCCATAGTCACATTAAGGAGCAGCTTCTTTTGTATGCCTCTTAGTGACCTTAATTTCCATGTGATTAAAATTTGATCTTCTAATGATCTCACTGTGATGGGTGACAGAAATGAGGGACAAGCAGGGGAAACAGGCACATCATTGCTTGCAAATGAGCTCATTTGAAAAATACATAAAATGTATTTAAAAATTCAACTGAACTGACTTTCTCTTCAAATTAAATTATGTTGCATTCTCATTTTTTTATCATAAAGGTGGCTGAGTTTTCTGATTAGGAAACAGATCATCAAAAACAACCTGACTGAAGAATATAACTAAAATTATTGGAGAAACCCTAGAAAACTTGACCCACCTAATGTTTCCTAAGCTGCTTATTTCGTGGCAGGGCACGTCTCCAGGATGGCGAATCACCGCCTCCGTAAGATTGTGTTCTACGATGAACTCACCACCAGCTGCCGCAAGAGAAGAGCCCCAAAGAGGACCGGGCTCCAATCGGGAGATTTGGAGACACACCACACATAATGCTGCTGCCTCCTTTGAGAGCATGCGGAGGAGTCTTGAGGAGAAAAGACAGCGCAGAAAGAACCGTGCCTCGACTATACCACCTAAGGAGTTTTTTTATTCTGGCGGTGTTCTATTCATACTGTTTCACCCTTTGATGGTAAGCATGCACAAGGAGAAACCTTACATAATAACATTGAATGTTTCTTCTTTCAATTTGTAAATATTTGGATTTGTGGACTCTATATCTGACAGTTTAAACCGTGACAAGTCACAAGGCTTTCCTAGCACAGACAAACAAACAGGCCTCCTGGATCACTAGACCATCCCCTATGTCATGGTTGAATGTGGCAGAATCAATTAGGGGCAAAAAAAGACACAAAGAGTTACGCATAGAGATTCAGTGGTAGTATTTTACCTAAACTTTTGAATTGGCATTAATGGAATGATCATGATCTCAGAGCAGTTCCTGTTTGAGAGGTGTCGCTTCTGATTTATAATTACATCCTGCCATCAGTTATGGCTATTTGTAGAGCTGCAGAGCAGTGTAGGTTGCAAAAGGCCTCTGGAGGGCATTCCAACTGTTTAAAGCAGGACCACTCAGAGTCAGCCTGTAAACTACTAATGTGTCTCTGCATGGCACAGGCAGAGTTTGAGAACAGCCTTGGTATTTATTTAAACTTAAATAAAACACTCAGTCTTGATGAAAACTTGTAACTTCTGATAAAGTATTTTTGTGTCTGCTCTGGTTGTCTAAAAATGTGTGGAATAAACTTCAGGCTATATCTATTTTATATATTGCTAGAGATACCTTTACCTCCAAGCTTTATATGAAATACATCTTTTTTTAGCTTGGCTCCAAAGGCAACTCTAGCAATACATAAAATGCATGAATGCCTGAAATTTATCCCACACAGACCAGAAGTATCAGTCTGTTGAGTTACCTGCATAATCTCACTGATGTGAATTGAATTTCAAATACAAAAACACAGTGAGGCAAACTATAGAATCCTCCTGCATATTAGAATATATTGAGATGAAACTGAAGAGGTTACTATGAATGCAGGTATGTTCCTGTACCGATTCCAACAGAAATCAAAGCTTAGCTTTCATATTGACCATCTGTATTTGAGCCACCCCTTCTAGCTCGAGTGAGGAACTCTTAGTCTTGCAAACAGGAAGTCTTTAGTTCTCTGCAAGAAGCTGTGAGCTAAAATCAAGAACAACATCAGTGAAAGTTGCATATACTTTAGCATGAACCGCAGGTCAAAGAAAAAGGTTCTCTAACAGACCTTTGAAGCATCTTTGGCAGTTATTTATTATAATGTGGTGACTGTTTTGTAAGTAAAATGGTCCTCAGCTGTGCAGATTTGGAAGCACAAAAAAATTGTAATGCTGACAGCAGCCACAGGTGATTTTGTTCAGACACTTCAGTATCTTTCGAAAGTGTCATAATCTGGATGTTTTTTCCAGTGCTGACATGCACTCATAGTGGCTCCAATGGTTGGCACAGAAGTTGTGGCATGGCTGTGGTTGAACACAGATGAAGCCAATGGGACAGCATTTACTCTGTTCTCCAATATATCACAAGGTATATTGTGTGAAATGAGAAAGCTATTGTCAGAAGATATGTAATGATCAAATCCCAAATCTGAGGAAGTTCTTTAAAACTTCCCATGTTTTAAATAATGTAAATTGCAGAAATATGAAGAAAAGTGCTCTGCAGTAATTAAAGAAAATGCCATCATGCACAAAAGTGGGGAGAAATAAGGCATGACAGAACTCAGTCAGTGCACAGAAAGAAATGCAGTGAGTGGTCAGCCTAGCTTTTCTGGCTGTGTATTGTGTAACTGCCAAATCTGGGGTGGTGTCTTATGTTGGAAAGTTATTTTCAGTTTGGATTATTTCAGTACTGTGTTTGTGACAAACTGCAGTGTGGGGGACAAGCACTGCTCTCTTGGGCAAACGATGTCAGAGGGATGTGACCATTTCTTACTATGGTCTTGCCAGTGAGGGGAATATAATATGTAAGCACATCCTGCAAGAATGTCTATGTGGGGACTGAAATATTTTTAGCTCTAATCTCTGTATAGGCAACCTTACTCATGATTAAATTGGTCTTAATTTGGTCTGAGCGAAACTACAGTGAAGGTGAATTATGACACATGAAATAAGCTTTTTAAATTCTGAATTAAACTGTCTGCATAGTTTTATGAAATTTAATAATGTCCTTCAAATTCACCAACTTGGTTAAAGCAGTTAGCTTTTCTAAGATCCTTAAGTGCTGTGATGACACTGAAAACTCCTGTAGGGTGCAATATTTGGGGAGTACAAAGGCAATATCTTGCTAAAACACCCTTTGGTTAAATTTAAATAATTAATATATTATCTTTACAAAGATCAGGTGGGACAAGTCATGAATGAACTAGCTCTGAGCTGTCGGAAAGTGTTCTTATACACCTGGTGAAAAAATAACTGGTAGAAGTTTTTGTTTTCATGCCAAGTTCAAAGCTTGCTAGTTAATTTTATCATAGTTTAGAGGGTGAATGAAATTCTGTTACCAAGGCTGAATATTTTCTGGTAATGTTTCCAGGCAAAGCTAAGAGATCAAGGTAATGAAGTATATAAAATAAAAATGTTTTGATTCCTTCATGGAACTGAACTGAATTTACACCTCAGTTTTAGATTTATAAGAACAATCTGTGAATTACTTATATCCTCAAGAAATGCAGAGAACTCTCTGTTTTCAGAGGTGTGAGAATTTATATCATAAAATATTTTTTCTTTTGAGTTTTTCTATAATACAGATTTCTCTTTGATATAGGGCTTTGTTTTAAGGAGACATGTTTTCTGATTTTATATCATGTAGTAAATTTTAAATGACTCCAAATAATGTGTGCCTGACTTGTGACTCCTTCCCTTACCTGTTTTATATGATAGTCAGAGACTAATTGCTTCTGCATTATCATCACAGTGGTAATTTTTCTCTTCTCCTGTACATGTTCTAGCATTTGTAGGGCATTCATTTAATGAGTTGAAGGGAAGAAAATGGAATTAGGTCTATGATGCGAGCTTCTGCGGGGACTCTTCAGGAATTTGTCCATGCACTAAACTGCTTTCTCTGTTCAAGATTCTCTTGCTTGAGGGAACCTTGCTAAGGTCTAGTCAATATCACTACAGTGTCTGTCTGTCTTAGAAAATGGCAGGAGAAGATTTAAGTGAGAAATGTGGTAAATTATTGTAAAAACAACTTGAATGCTTTGACAGGTGTAATTTTAAGGGACTCAAACCCAACATACTACTTAATTCTTAAACTATGGCATTTTGCTCCGTGCTGGAGCATTGGAGCTAAGGCACTTGTGGGTACTAACAGTTACAACTGAAATCATTTGCAGTGTACTGAATTCTCACTCAGAATGAACTGTAAGTTAGAAATGTTTTTGAGCATCAGTTCATTCTTACAAGCTGTTCTTCAAGTGCGACCTGGGTTCAACCATATGTATGAACAGGAGACTAGAAATACCTTGCTTGTTTGCCAGCTATTCTTGATTCTTTTGAAAGAAGAAAAAGGAAAAAAACCCACTTTTTCTTGTGGGGGGATGCACAGAGTCCTCACAGCTGGTGACAGGAGAAGGTGATGGTACATTTACGCTCTCTGAAAGATGTTGGTCTGCCCTATACTCCTTACTCCAGCACATATCCTGACTTTTAGTGAAGTGGAATTAAACCAAGCCTTTGTTTTGTATTGGTGTGTGGACGTAATTGTAAATATTAAGGAAACATTTTGTAATTAAGCTTTTCAGTTGGTCACTTTGCTGTTAGAAATGCCTTTGGCTTGCTTGCAAATGCTGTTCGATGTCAGTAAGTACAGCATGAATGCTACTTGAATACTGCACCTTTCATGCAAAAAACCTTAGGGCATTTTACTGACCCACAGAGTCCTCACAATGTTCCTGTGAGTAATGAAAAGTATGTGGACATTGATTTTGAGCAAGGGTTTGGTCAAGTTACTAAGTACTAACTGAGTTTTTGAAGATACTTTTCCGTTACATCAACATTATCCTACTTAATTTTACTTTGCAAAATTGTTTGCCATTTTTCCAAGTGAGGAAGTCCTTTTAAGAACGTATTTTCCAAAACTCTTCATGTAGATTGTTTTGAGAGGTTATCTGAACTGTAAGCATCACACAGAAGACTTTCACAGGCTTTCACACCTGCAGAAAGGTTACATTTCTATTTAGAGGTGTATATGCTAGAGTTCAGTAGATACAGTCATTATGAGACTGAGCAGAACAGAGAATTCTTCCACAATGATGGGGTTTTTCTTAGAAGGAATTGCTTCATGAATTAAACACCAAAACAAATATGTTCTATGTAATCTCTTCCTCTGGTTGGTTTGTTTTAGCCTTTTCATGTTGGAAATAAATTCAAAACTGTCTTGAGAGCTCCATGTTGTAGCTTATCTGAACATCATCATACAGTGTAATGGGGCCCACACTGTGCAGCTGCACGTCAGTGTTGTAAAAGCCACTAGATCTCTCTAAAGGACATCTTTTATCACAGCATATTACCTGCTAACTGTTCAGACGGTTTTTTTCATATGGTTTCCTTACCTTAGCAAACCCTTTACAACAAAGGTGTTAAGCCACTGTTTTATGTAGCTTTTCCAGCTGCATCAGTCAGTGGAAAGAAATAGTGAAATTAAACTAGAAAGAAGGAATATCGAGGGTTTTTTTCTAGACAATACAAATCACAGAAAAGAATGATTCATTCCTTGCTTTTTTACACAGTTCTGATTCCCAACAGTTCAGTTAAGATTTACCACTGTATGATACCTCAAAGTAATGACATTCATGTGCTGGCTTTGGTATTCTTACTGGTGATATTTTCTTTTGTCATATGCAGTGTTCACAAATACACAGTGACTAAGATGTCCCAAGCACATGACAGATGTGTTTAGAGAAGTAAACACCAAACTGAAAGGAGGAGGTTGCAGTTATGGTTCTTACACACCAGACAAATCTCCTTCTAACCTGGCAGTGGGTGATTTAGAGGTAGGAGTTAAATTTCAGTCCCTTCCTTGACACTTCCAGTAAATATTCTCCTTTCCTAATGCTATTTTCTGTCTGTATCAGCAAGTTTGTTCTTTAATGCATCAAATATGAATATAGTTGGCTTGAACAATCTGAAAACATTTTAAAATGTTTATGGCTTTTTGATCATTATATCAAAATACTTCAAGTTGCTGATTGCTTTTCTCTTGGGAACCATTTTCTTCTTATAGTAATGAAGCCCAGGACTTGTCTCACTCATTTCTCTTTATATCATCCTAACAACCAAGAGAAAAGGAAGCTGTCACTAGGTGATAGACTTCTGCCAGATTTGACTGCCAGTTCAGTCTGTGATATACTTCTATGCATATATATTTCTGTGTTTTACCTAACATTTCATAAGCGTCGT
>NW_010417926.1:209603-212952 GCF_000710305.1 Buceros rhinoceros silvestris | reverse complement strand
GCGTCGTGTTGATGGAGTAAACTTTAGTGCCTGTGTTGAATCTGTATTTATAATACCAGATTACATCTGTGATCTTTGAGGCAGTACCTCTTAAACAAATGAATTCCTCACTGCAGTCCCATTTGTATTGCATTATTTGCAAGCATCCTGAGGGTTGTTCTTCAAGGATCATTCATTCCAGTCTCAACCTGACTGATCCCCACCCTTCCATCCCCTCCAGATACTATGAAATAATTCACTACAGGGGAACTTGGGCACTCACCACAGAGATTTCTTATTTTTCAACCTTTCGTATGATCAGCGAAGGGAATCTAAAAATTATTTTAACACAACAGCCCTGACATAAGCCAGTAAATTTCCGTTTCTGCTGTTTGGCAATCAAAATGTGTGTTTGGCTAATCAGCTGCATATTATCACCCAGGTCTGCTGGGTTAGGGACATGGGTTAGGCATGTTATTCTGGTTAGTCTTACTGTTCTTTGATCTTAAAGTGAAAATACAAGGGGTTATTGAGGATGGCACCTTCTATAAGTATTGAGTACCTGGGAGATGATACCCTGAATACCAACGTATTTTCCTCAATCACAGCTTAGACTGCCTTTTTGAATGGTTTTGTAAGAATCAGGAGAGTCTATGCCGATATCCATAGTTAGATAATTGTTTTGAAGCCGTAGCCTATCCCTCCTACAATTTTCCCATTGATATATGCTGCTTTTCAAGTTTAGAAGGATAATTAGTTGATAATTTCTAAATCTATAACATATAACTGTGAAAATGCTTATTTCTCGGCTCTTTTTTATCATGTGCAATTATCTTTTAATTTATTCTGATCTAGTACTTTCAAAATACAGTTTATACTTGATCCACAGCAACACGATTTCATTTTAAGTGTCTCATTTTAAACCATTTTGTTTAAACTTTTGATTAACTTGCTGATAGCTTTCCTCAGTGTTAATGTAGTGTTTGTATGTAGGATGCATGAGACTCATTGTGTATTTATCATTTGAAATGAGTTTGTGAACCCAGTTCTGTCTGTATGTGATCCGTAGTGCTGGAAAAGATTTTAGAAATTAATTTCCATTTTGTTATGCAGAAGTAGAAGGAGAGTGTCAGCTGGACAGCCATTCCACCTGCATCTTGAAAAAGTCATCAAATTACTGTTTGGGAAAATTAGCATCATCCCCTTAACTCCTGTATAACTAACTGATTTTAGAAGGTAGTGATCATAGTGCCAAGCAGTTCTGATTTGCTTCAGCAACAAAGACATAAGCGTTATGGAGTCTCTCTGCCTTTGGCAACACAGAAAGGAAATGGGTGACTGTAGTTGTAATTGTGTTTCCTTTTCCTTCCCCTTAGGGTGGATTATTTTAATATGAAAAGCACAAATCCAATGCTATTTCTATTTAAGTTTGTTTTTCATCCAAGGAAAGTAGTGCCTACAAGTTCTTATGTTTAACAAACTTCTTTGGGTGCAATTTGATGTTAAATTACTATGGGCAGCAGCATAAATAACAGTAAGATTCCTGGAGACACCTGATAAATTAGTACTACAGTATATAGTATACTTTTCTCTTATAGTTGGCATACTATTTGTTGAGTTGTGTTTTTTTTTTTTTAAATCATGCTGTTTGCATTTTGATTAGGAGTTTGGAGATTAGAAGAATGGTGATATTTGCAGAACTGTTTGGACTATTAAAGATATCTGGATATTAGTAAGACTGGGTGAATTCTGCATAGATTATAGATTCACAAAACCAATCAGTAGAAGCTTTATCATCTGTATCAGTGGTGCCAGGACTTTGTATGTGAGAGGTGAGACAAACATTTTACCTGAAAAATGTATCTTGTATTCTTATCCGTAAATTTAACGATTATCAAGGAAAGGGGGGAAGAGCTAGGTTTGAAGAATGTGTGAAAGCATTCAGAAATCAAATTCTGTTTGTCTAATAAAAACGTATTTAAATTCAAACAATTTAAAGTCAGTGATGGTTCCTGAGGATTCTATGGAAATTTCAATGAGCACAAACAAAAACCAGCAGAAATTACCAGACTCATTAAGTCTAGATAATTAAAATGAAAGATTTTTTCATATCTCAAAATCTTCAGGAACAGCAAATGATGAAAAGCTCTTAAAATAAGAATGTACTTGTACATAAGGGTGTAAACAACTCACAGCATACTTCATGTCAGCTTAGCAGGACGGGTGGGAGTAACAGTGTTGTTACATGTTATTGGACTGTCAGATGGCTTGAAGTAAAAAGGAAGAAAAGTTGGTGGACTTAATTACTAAAAGCAAGATGCAGGGAATTATGAGGAAAAAACCAGTCCAATGCAATTTTAGCCACTTTAGTATATAATAGTAATCAAGAACATAAAATAATGTACACAGTATATAAAATTACTTCTTTGAATTGATATTAATACTTTCTGCTATCACAATAGAGCTTGAAACATTACAAATATTTAGTTAAGCAGTAATCAAGAAAGTATCTTCAGATTTAAGTTGTTTCCATACCTGAAGGTATATGTGCAAGTTAGATGCAGAGGAAAGCATGTATTTTAGTAATGTCAGCGTGTTTGAAGTAATTTGGGTAATCTTTTCTAAGGTATATTTTGTCAAAGAAATTCCTATTCCATGTTCCGAAAATGCCAGTAATTACAAAATTCCCTCAGGAAACCAAGCTGAAAGTATTGCATAATAGCAGTGACTGGGAGCTTGTAGGCATTTCTTAATCTTGATTTGCAAAGTCTGTCAGCAAAGCAGTGGAGGGTCAAGTTGCCAAGAAGTGAGAACGAGGTTGATGAGTGACAATCACCTCTTCCAGATAATATTCAGAGATGGCGTGAGAAACTTCTTGAACAGCCATTTTTAATGCCCGTGAGTGCCTCATCTTCTTGCCACCAAAGAGCTCTTCATACTCATATTGTGGTCCTGACAGTCATGGCTTAGGCCTCTACTTTCTTCTCCCTAATGGTGCAAGCATAAAGTATTGGACATTGATGCTAAGAGATCTCCATGTGGAAGTGGGCTTCTGCCCGTGACTATTCAGAGCAGAGTTGAGAGTTTGGCTCCTTTCTCAGTGCGCAGTGCATTCAGCGCTCCAGTCAGGCAGTAAGCACAACATACTGTTGCACTCTACAAGGACCATCAGGATGGCTTTTGAAAAATGAGAATGCCAGTGTCCCAGAGCTGGGTAACCCTAGGAGCAACCTTGCCTTTCACCAGAAATTATCGTAGCCAGTCAATACCCCTGGAATGAAAAAAAACCTTCCTTTTGTATCACAAAACGAATGTGCAACAGATCATTGCTTATTGTCAAGATCTTCCTACACCAATAGTATGTTCAGCA
>NW_010417926.1:186034-209511 GCF_000710305.1 Buceros rhinoceros silvestris | reverse complement strand
TCAGCAGGTAAGCCTGAAATTTCTGTTCTGACCCAGTTTTCAGTCCCGATAAACAACTGCAGTAAGAGCTTCAAGAAGAGCTAGGGGTTGCCTATGAATTACTATGAAGAAAGTTTACGATTTTCACAAACCCATTTTTTACACCCAACCATCTCTTCTTATTACACTCGGCACTTGGGTGCTCAAAGAAATTTGATGGTTCTAATATTCCAGTTCTAACATAAAATCGTATTCTAAATTTCCCTATTTACCTGCACAATAGAGCTGCTTCTTGAAATGCCATTTTCACTGATACTTTTGTTTACTAAAGTTATTTATCATGGGTTAATTACCATGTGTTATTACCACAGATTGATCTTGGATATTCTTTTAGAGGCAGTAACAGGCATAACAATTTTAATCCTTATAGAAAAGTGCTTCAATAATAAGTAAATATAATATTATGATAGATTATTCCAGTGAGTTTTATGTTTTCCTATCTATCCAAAGTAAGACAAAACTTTTTTTTTTTTAAAAAAATAACAGGATAATATAGGTGAAATAGTGCAAAAACAGCTCAATGAAACAAACAAAAAGTTACTCCACGTTAGCGATCTTGTAAGATATGATTTATCTTAAAAGAATCCAAACAAGTGGCATGGAAATCTTTCTCTTTTAAATTGGCTGTTAGGGCTTTGTGTTTCTACTATTTAACGACTTTCTGGTTTCTGGACTGAAGGC
Organism: Buceros rhinoceros silvestris; assembly: GCF_000710305.1. Classification (NCBI taxonomy): domain Eukaryota; kingdom Metazoa; phylum Chordata; class Aves; order Bucerotiformes; family Bucerotidae; genus Buceros; species Buceros rhinoceros. Next base: position 208,791 of record NW_010417926.1, on the reverse strand, counting down.
AAATTAAAATTCATTATGGTTTATATGAACTGTTGAACTTTCCCGAACAAAATGGAGAACTTAGTCTAGTTTTTTGTTAAATGTTTAACCTAGATGTAATAAGCTTTCAAGATTTGTTATACATTACAGTCACATTACTTCTCAGGGTTAATCCTGACCTAGCGCAGCTTGCTACTCACTCTTTATTAAGAATTTTGTTCGGAGATTGAACTAAATGAGAACTTCAAAAACATGTTGTGTCCTTGTTCCCAAATCACTTCCATTAAGATTCCTTTTCTGTAGTAACCAACTAACAACAGGTATCAGAAGGGCTGTCTCTATGTTTAAGAAGAAAATTCCACCTTTCTCTCTTAGCGCTCTCAGGTCTGATATCACTCTGCCATGACATAAAATCCTACACTTTCTTCTGGATGAATAAAGCAAATTCTCCTTCAGAACATGCGCACAAATACTGGCATATTCTAATATTTGACACATTTGTTATAAACAAAGTAGCAGATGTTACCTTACCCACATATATTAGTTCATTAGCAAGCATATTTATTTCATTTTGATTTGTAATGTTAACTCTTACGTGCACTTTGTTGCTAACAGAAAAGCCAATATGGCCTTAAAGCTAATGCTTTATGCTCCATATTGTTTTGCATGTTGTATTACATGGTGGTGTTTTTCATAAGGCAGGGGAGCTGGTTTTTCCTTTATTCAGAGCAAAATAGTGTCCTGGAGTGTAATCTCCTTCTTAAACTGGATTGCTTACAGCGTACAGTAATGAAACGTTCTGTATGTTTGTTACGTGTGTGTCTGTGTGTGTGTAGGTATATACATACATATATAGGTTCAGAACAAGAAGCAGAAGGAAGTTTTGAGCAGGAAGCTGGACTAGATAACCTCTTGAGGTCCCTTCCAGCCTGAATTATCCTATGGCCTAACTGAGGTGGCTTACAAATATTAGAGTCACAGGGAGACAATGAGTTAATGATTCACTTCTGCATCAAAGTTTGATTCAAGTCATCCATGAAATGGGTTCATTGGTCTTAGCCTGAAGGCACAGCTTTGATCCTAGAAGCTTCTCTGCTGAGTTAGTCATCTGTAGACCTTCGCCAAATGCAGCTAGTCACCTCTCTGCACCTATGGCAATCTGGATTTTAAAATCTGTGAGTTGTTGCTGTTATTTCACTTCGAGCTTCTATCTGACCCGAAGCCAGTTCTTGAGACATTAACCATTAGTCTGTTGTTAGAACACTTGACCCAAAAACCGTCCTATGCCTAAGAACAATTATTTTGTTTCAAGGCTTGGAAATCAAGTGATGTCCACAATTTGTTGGAAGACGTTTTACCCACGAGATTGCTGTATAAATAAGCTCCCTTTGGAGAGCAGTGGACATACAGTAATAGAACCCTGATTCTAGTTAATGAGGTTGAATTATGACCTCTAAATGATGAGGTCTAGCTGTATATTATCTTCAAAATCTCTTTGTGAGTCATCCATGTACACTTTTATTGCTAGAAAGATCTACTAGGAACAAATTAGTAAATAATTAAAATCAGCTTCACCAGCAGTTACTCCTTCAGTGGGATAAAAAGGAAACGAATGCTGTATTTGTACTTTGTACAGTAAAGCAGTTGTTTTTCTCTGTAAAGTAAATGGTTTTCAGAACATAAAATGGGTGCTGCTTTCTGCCCATGGCAAGTGAATAATGGTTTGGCTGCAGTGGTTTCCCACCCTCAGCCCTGTCTGTTCATAGATTGTGTGTGCATACACGCACTTCAGATGTTTTTGTATTTTCTAATGATTCTCGAAAGAGATTCTGAAACTGGGATTGTAGACGTGAGTGTGACTGTACCCTTCTGTATGGATGGAATACCCTTTTAATTAGGGTTAAATGGAGCTAACTAGGTAATAGCCAGAATCTGTTTGCTCAGCAGCAAGAAAACTAGCATGATATCAAGAAGGACTTTTGTTGTACTGCAGAGACATCAGTTACTGTGGAAATCACTTGACTGCATAGCTGTCCTTTAGTTAAAAATGAAATCTTGATTAAAAGCAATCAGCAGAGAAATGAAACTGAAATAAGCTGAGTATTGTGAAGCGGAAAAGGAAATCTTCCAATATCTCTTGCACAAATGCATGAAATACAACTGCTTCTCTTGCAACTTGTTGTGTAGACAGTGACTTCAGAGGCAAGCTAGCATTGTATTTTGGGTGCAAGAGAGAAATTCTGAGGTTAGAACTTTGTGAAATGCAAAACAAAGTTACTGTGGAAATTAGTTGATACATCACTTCTCAAATTAAAGAGATCTGTTAAAGATAATTATTTGAGGACTGTAGCTGATAATTCTTGTCCGGGGGGTACATCTTCTCCTACTACATCAGCATCAGGGACAAAAAAATCCCCCACAACTCTTATCATTGGTAATTTTTTAATTTCACTTGTGAATGATTTAGAGAGATGATCTTGACCAAACAAGTCTATAACATGAAAATATTTTAAAATCTTGTAAAGTGAAACTGAAATTCAGCCAAAAAGAATAATGTATGAAGAAGCAAGAGAATGTCTGTACTTCTGACTTGAAACTGAAAACTGTTTTCTTTAATAGTTAGAAAAGGAAATTCTCTGTGATGCTTTGACTAAAGAGAGGAAAATGGGTGATATGAAGTGCAGTTTTAATCTGTAGCCAGAGAACTAAGGAAAACACAATTGCCAATCTATTCAGCAGTATTGGTAACAAAAAATTCTACTTCCTTCTGTTGCTTTTGTAAAGCATAAAAGAAAAAACCTTCTATATACCTGCGAATGAGAAAAGATATCTACAATTTTTAGGAACTATCACCAGGATTTGTATGATAACTGTAAATGCATATTGCCAATCTTTTCCCAGGAACAGACTGCATTTTTTTTTTCCTCATTTAGTAATTTTGAAAACATGCCTACAGTTTTACGTGTTATTTTGCATGTATCCTATTAATGTTCTCTCTTCATTCTTTTAATCTCAGTTTTAAATATTTATCTATATTCTAATTTCCATGGAATTAGACGTGCTAATCCATCCTTTAATAATATGTTTACATTTTGCTTCTTTCGGGATGGGAGTACATTTAGGTGCATTTTAATTTGTCTTTCAGATCTGCATCTTCTGAAGTTTGCATTGCAGAATGATGTATTTTTTAATATATGCATATATCTGTACCTATATAGGAGTGTATCATAACACGCATACTGAGGATCAGTGAAACCTCGGTGTCGTTTTAGAGATCCTTAGGCACTATTTTTCAGAATTAATTATTGCTCTGGTGACTGCAGGGTAATAAAACACCTTAAATGGATGTCTTATGAACTATTGGTAGCATAGCCATTCCTGAAACTACTGGAATGTGTTCCGCTTCAGAAGGGAATTGAGTATGGGATAGCATCCTGTGCCAGCACCACAATTACTGGCTCAATTTTTGCCAGTATTGCAGGAAGTCCTCAGCCAGCAACTCCCCCTTGTTTTTGTATAAATTTGTGTCCTGGGGGAAGGGTGCTAAGTTTACAAAGGGTGATATTAAGAGTTGCATGTAGACAAACCTTCTGCATTAATGACTTTAATAGGACACCTATTTGAAGCCAAAAGGAAAGACATACGGGCATATGTAAATGTGTCGCTTAAAGAAACAGAATGCAGGAGCTTCCATCATAGGTCAGACCTGTTGTCTGCGTGTCCCCTGTGGCCATAGTTGCCACAAAGTTCAAGAAACCTATTGTGAGGCATTGGGTATTCAGCTCTCAGTCTAATAGTGCTTTCTACCCTGAGACTAATTATTTGGTTTTGGTATCTGGAAGTATCAGGGCTTGCATACCTTTATTTTCAGTTTAGTTGGCATGCCTCGTTAGAAACAGAAACCATGTGTCAACTACATGATTGTTTCAGTTAATGCGGTCTCCCAGGGGGGGTTGTGCTGGTATGTTCTAGCTTTTTTTTTTTCATTAATTGTTTTAGAAATACCAACATATAAAGTACTAAACACTAATTCAGCAAAGTACTTATGCAAGTACCATCCATCTTATGTGTGTATATATAGTTATGCTAATTTCAGCTGGTGTGCTCATAGGTTCAGTATCTTGCTATGCCAAAGCTAAAATGCTTCAAAACCACTTTTGTGATAAGGCTCATTTTTAGGATGCAGACATCTACTGATGGATGTTGCTGCAGCAGTTCCTGGCACTATATCACCATCTTCTGTGCCATATGTAAACATGCCTGTACCAGAGTTGACAGAGCAGGATGGCGAGATACACATCTCGCCTTTCTCAGCTGTCAGGTTGGCATCTCCTGTTAAGCCACTGTTGCGAGTGACCTCTATGGAAAGGTTGAGGTTGACAGCTTGGGGCAGTAGTGTTTTAAGCTGCAAAATTCCTCTGAGGATACGTCAGTACTTAAAGAATTACAATGGAGAAGTATGAATGAACAAAGAGCTGCTGACTAGAGGACTGTCATGCAAGCAACACCTTTTCATGTTTTTCTGACCCTCCTTTTAGACATCTAGCACAGCAGCAGGCATTTGTGGTTTGAACACGCCTTTTACCCGTTGCTAGTCTCACACAAGTGTGTTGTGGTAAATCTGGTTTCCAGGATCTGTCCCAAGAAAGAGTGCTAGGACATCAGGTAGCTAGTTAATACGACTAAAGTGAGGGATTCAATTGTTCAAGTACTGGACGTTTTATTTCCCTCTTTAAGTTGTACTCGTGATCTGTAGTCTCACTTTTAATTTGAAGCTTTGCTTTCTTGTATTCATTTTCTGCATTTTGCATGCTTGTGCAGTGGGGGGCATTTGTGTGTTTTTATTTTAAAGAAAAAATGTAAGAATGGACGGAGACCGCTGTTTTTATCCACAAGGGAGTAGGCAGCAAGATAGTTCTTGGCAATTAAAACATGAGATGGATTATTACAAGCGATAATGACCTATTATAAAATGCTTCAGGATTCAAAAACTCCACCTTTTCCTTAAGCCTCGCTAATTCTCCTGGATCAGACCCATTAGGCTGAAGCAGACAGATCACCTTCACAATAGACAGGCTCCCCATTGGGTACTGAAAGATCTGCTGAGCCTTTGGTCTAGCAAGATCCATATAGTGAGGTGAAATCTGATGCATCATTGTGCAAAATGAATAGAAAATTAAACAGGAACAAACCTATGTAAAGTGATTGCATTGGGATTTTGTGGCCTCTCCTGGACCTGCTTCAACAGGTTCATGTTCTTCTTGTGCTGAGGACTCCAGAGCTGGACGCAGCAATCCTGGTGAGCTTCCACCAGAGCAGAGCAGAGTGTCATTGGAGGTGTGTGGCGGTAGGCAGGGAAGAGGTTGGAACACTACTGGATTGACACTTCTAGTATGCACACTGAGTCCTGTAATTGTTAGCCTGGACCTCAATTTTGGATAAGTAATGTTGTGAATATGATTTGATTTTCAAAGAGTGCTTGTCTTTTCTGAGAAGAGTGACTTTTCTAAGTATTTGAAACAGAATAAATTAATCCTAATCTTGAAACATGCTGTACTTAAACTTGTAATAACCTGTAGACAATGCATTACTGATAAACATACTATCCATAGACAATTCCCATTTGTTTGTGCACTCCGCATTTTTCTAGCAGTATAAGGAGATATGAAAGGTACGAGGTTTCAGTTACAACGTTATTGTCACATACATCTCACACACTGTTGCACCTGTCTTTCTGGCAGAAGAAAGCTTTGTTTTCCAAGAGAATGCATTAATATTTCAGGCTATCTCTGATTTACAAATTATTATCTAAATCTAGTTTCCTGGTCCTTCTTTATATTGTTCTGTCTTTGTTCATATCCGTATCTGGAGAAAAAATGGAATAGGAAAGATAGCAAATTAATTAGTGGTGATGGCCAGAGGGTGTAACTGTCATCGCCAGAATGAATGGTTGCTTTCCAGTTGTAGCAGCAGAACTAGCAAAATTGTGTCACCCAGTTATCTACCTGTTATTACAGTCTGGGAATTCCCATGAGTGTTGATCACATACTTATCAGGTGATTGAATAGTCTGCTGCAAGACTCTCAAATGTTTTCTGTTTTTCCATTTGCAGCTCTTCCATTTTGTCACATCTTGTTTCCTCTAACCTGAACTCTAGAGAGATCTGTACAACATCCTTATGCAGATGAGTTTTGCTACTAATGCACAAGTTCCCTGTAACTGACGTGTCCTTCCTCCCTTCCGACTCAACTGCTGAATTGTTTTCAGTGAGTTAAAAATGAGCTCTGCTGTTATTTCCTCTTTAATAGGGATGTGCATTTCTAATTTCCTCTTGGATAAATTGTTTATTTTAAAAAATTGTCCATTCATTATTTGTGCTTATGAAGGTGGAGCAACTTCATATGCAGAATATAATTAGCACTTGGATTTGTTTTGATCTAGTTTTCTCTAGGTAAACGCTTCACTAATAGAAAATTATCTATTGGAGAGAAAACTTCTCTTTTAGACTCTCATCATCAAAGTTTAAGTACTCAAATTTCATGATTCAGCTAAGTTTTCAGTGCAGTGCAAATAATTTGAAATAGCTTTCTCAAACACCACTTTCAATGCTGATTTTGCTTGGGATTATTGGGGGCAAGGTAGCATGAAATGCAAAATATTTCATGAATAAATGAAATAACGGAAGCATAGAACTTCCTCAGTTTGAGGGCTTTATAGAGAAGTATCACACTGAAAAAATTCCTACTCTGACTGCACATTAAGAAATGGAGAAGAGAATGGAAATTATCTGTCATTGAACTGCTGCAAGCATCTAAGAAAAGGTTTCTTGTGGAAATCTGTCCTCTGTCTCTGGTAGTATGATATGATTACATTAGTTACTCTGAGGTAGCTCTTTCCGTCGCTGGTCTGCCCATTACACCCTATTCTACCTCTTCAGATACCTAGGAAACAGAACCCCCTTCTACATTAGGGTTCTAGATTAGCTTTAGATTAGCTCTAGATTTAGCTTTAGATTAGCTAGGAATGCAGATTAGGATGTGGTCCATATGCTAGTAATGACAGACACATTCTGTTGAGAACTGGATACATATTTTACCTATTAATGTTAATAAAAAACAAATCTGAAGTAATAATGCTTTAAAAACCTAGTTGCATTTTCAGCTGCTGTGTTATAATGCTCTGTTTACTTTTTCTCTAATGTTACGTTTCCATCTTGTTTATACATCTGTGTAAATCAAGAACGGAAGAGATAATGCAAGTATTTGGAGGAAATTGTAATGATCAGTTAGATTCTGAAAAAGTGAAATCTCAAGAATGTTCTCTTCTTGTAAGAGAAATATTTCTCTGACTGCTAGTCTACTCCATTTTCTTTGTTCCACCTCATTTCTAGAGTGGAACGATCTTCTTTGTGTTGCTCTTGCTCTGCTGAAAGTTGGTATGAAGCCAGATTGTTTTAAAAGTGTAATATTCATATAATAAAAAAATGTGGAGATAGATAGAAGCACAAACTCCTGCTCTAGGCTAGTCTATTGGGCTTTGTAGAACGCAACTGAACATGAACAAGGGTGTATCTTCCATATAACCACCATCTTAATGTAATTTCAGTTGACCTAAGGAGCTGACATCATTAATCTTTCATGTTGATTAACCAGATGGAAAACCTGTCTTCGCATGGTAACAAGGTGACAGATTTATATCCAGAGAACAAGTACTGATATGACTAATTTGTTTGCACATTGAACTGGTAAGGTACAGGTTATTTAGACCAACGTTGGAAGTTAATGCTCATTTATTAGTCACTCTTGCTCAGACCATTAACAAAGACTTTAGACAATTGACAGTTTGGTGGATTTTTAATTGTATTCCATATATAAAACAAGTAGTTTCCACACAAAGTGCATGCGTACTTCTATATATACACAAAATATATACACACACTTTGTGTACTCTTAAGACTTTCTGTAGATTTGTTTTTACTGATAGTTTAATAAATGAGACAACTATCAGATTTCTTCTGAATCTAGTTTATTCTTCCCTCATTCGTTATTGCACCTTCCTCAAAGGGGAACAGGCATCTCCAGTGATAAATGTGTACCTCTGTCTGCCTGTGTAACTTTCCAAACCCTGGATTTGGAATTAAAAAAAGCACCACCTGATCTAGCTGCGATTAACAATTTGCAGAACAGTATTCCTTCTCCCCGTAATAGAGAAAGTCTCTCATAAAGTAGAAATTAGCAGATGCAATTGAAACAAAAAGGTCTCTGAGATGAAAAAAGAGTAAGAATTATAAACCTTAACTTATCCGTTATCACTCTCCCCCTTCTGCTTAAACCCTTTGCTGCAGTAATCAAAACTGCAGTTGCTTAGTCACTGATAATCCTACATCATATATTCATTCCATTATTTTCCTGCAGGCCCTAGAAGTACCTTTTGACCATGATACAGCTTGTCCAGTGATTGACAAGTGTTCTGATAGCTTGTTTCACAGCTTTCTTGCATCTTAGGGGCTGAATCGCTGGAGGCACAAGCTGTGCAGAGAGAAAATCAAGCTTTATCAGTGCTTTCCAAATTCTTGTTTAGGTTTTTCCTCTTGAGCTTCTGCCTGCCTTTACTGATTTAGTTAATGTTTCTATGTCCCTGGGTTACATACCTGCTGACTTTAAATCTGTTGCCATTTATCCGTTATTAAAGTAACATTCTATGCCTGATGACTTGGCTGACAGCTATAGAACTACTGCCAAACTCCCATTCCCATCAGAGATCCTTGGAAACAAGGACATTAAAGATTTTATTTTATCTATAATGAAAAGGGATAAAATTTATCTTAATAGTGTTAAGTCTGATATCCTGAACCTTTTTAGAAGCTAATTAACTTAGATTGCTTTGACTTGGATATTGTCATTTCTCCTTTCATTCATGTCACTGTTGCGTTGGAAAATAAACTCTTCCAAGAGCCACTTGAAGTTCATCAAGGTAACAAATGGAACTGGTAATAGATTTAGTCTTAAGCTTGTTTCTCTTGCTCTGGCCATCTTTCTTTGAAGTTTAAACTCGTGATTTCTCAAATAACTCCCTGTCCAGGTGATGACCATATGTCAGAATAAATGGGGACTTGCAGCAAAATCAAGAGGAAAGCATTACCATCTCTGTGAGCTTCCTGACTATGGGGAAGATCCATTGTACAGCCTGATCTGTGAAAGGGAAAGATCATGCGCCCTTCTGAATAAAAAAATGCTTTAGCTATTAGATATGATATTAAACCAACAGTGTACAACAGTTCTTATTAGCCTCCTTTTAACTCGGCAAGCTTAGTGGCTATTTCTTCCATACAGTTGTCCACTCTGCTTGGACTAGAATGGGGTTTTCAGTCTTTTGCAAATCATGGGTTTTATTTCCTAAGAGAATTGGATCACTGCACAATAGATTTTTAAATCATTAAAGACTTGCTTCTCATAATTAACTCTTCTGAGGTTGTAGAAGCAGCACATAGGCCCTTAGATGTCTGTGGATCACAAGTAGAAAAGCTCTAAACTAGGACCCTACAGGACTAGTAGGGTTGGTTTAGGATACACTATGTCCCTGTTTGTTTCCATTTCTGTATTGCTTTTTTCAGTATTTCTATACTAGCATTTCTGCACTCCTCCCTTTTTTGTCTTTTTGTAATCTTAAGCTTCAATTAAATTACCTTTTAAAATACACAAATTTTCATTTACTAAGCATCAGATAGAAGGATAACACGTGAAATAAATGGATGTAAAGTTCCATAAAGAATAGTTAATCTTTTGTTCACAACTTTATCTCAGCTTAAATCCAGCTGATCTTTCAAATTGCTCAGAGGGTGTCAAATGAAATTAGCAGCAGGTAGATGCAAAACAAGCAAAAAGGCTTTATTCTTCATACAATACAAAATGTTACAGAATGCCTTTCTGCAGGTTGTTGAGGGTCTTAAAAATTTACATGTGTAGAAAGTGACGGGGAAATGCAATGAAAGAAAAAGAATCCACTGAGAATTATTAAATAGCAAGATGTCATACTTGGCTCAGGGGAACCTGACGTGCAAACTGCTGGAAGCCAGAGGAGGACAAGAGAAGTATGTTTCATCTGTTCTTATACTGTCCTCAAAACAGTATTTCTGAGCTTCTCTGCCCATTGTGAGATATAACATTCAGGGTGATGTTCTACTGTTCTTACTTTACCGTTTAAATGCTTTTCCCCTTGACCCTGTCTTTCTGTTGGACTACTTCAGTATTATCTCCTTGGTTAAACACTTGCTGTATCTATAATGCTTTAATAATAGATATTATTCTAGATGTATTCATTCAAACATTACTACTCTGTAGATGGCCCAGGTGTTTCTGTTGAAATTTTAATGCCTGATTTGATTTAATCTTTTTAACAATGTTTGCCCAAGATTTAACATTTGAGTGAATAAAATTTAAATGAACCTCAGCATTTGAAAACTAAATTTGGGAATCCCATCTGCCATAAAATGTCTTGTTTTAAACACAGCAAGTTCTGAAAGCACCGAAATTCCCAAATTACAACTTTGTGTCAATTTGGCGTCAATTCTCTTTTTTTCTTTTAACAAATGTTTTTAAGCTCCAGTTGTAGTTGTATTTATAAGTAACTTTTATATTTTCAGAAGGTGACGCTATGCAAATCATCTGCTGTGATTAAAATTGTAACATGTAGAATCTGAAGTACACTGAATAATTCCTGCAAGTATTGATATAAAAATGTCTTTGGCTTTCTTCTTCCCCACTATTTTTGAAGAAGTTGTGAAATAGGATCTCAGAAACCTCTAAATAAGGGTTTATTTTTATTACAGGAAGAGGCCATATCTAGGTTTGAATAATACAAAATGTCATTTCATTTGACAGCCAAAAGTGTACAGTGAATGAATATACAGTTTTCCATACAAGTAAACAAGTACAAATGGAGATTAAAAATTAGAAAAATAAAATTTTAACTTGAGCCCAGTGTATATTCTACTGTAAATTAAAGCTTTCAGAATCCTTTGATTCTTTTCAAAAGATGCTTGTGTTTTAAAAACTTTGGAAGAAGTTGAGATGTGTACAAGCTGTTTTATTTTTTAATGAAATTAGCACCCTGTTTGGGTACTAAGCATGCACATGGAGACAGCTTCAGATATTAGTACTATTGTGTCAGGAGGTGGAGTCAAGTGTATATTTATCAGGAAATAAAAGCTATAGCCAGATGTTGTTCTAGATGTCAAAACAAAACATTCATGGGGAAATGACATTTAAGAACTGTTTTTCAGGTCAGGTTTTTAGAAAATTTCAGTTTCATCAATCTGGATTAAACAGAGAAATAAACATCCAAATTTTCCATATAGTAACTTTTCATTTTTAAGTTTAGAAAATTAAAATAAAAATACTTTTTAAAGTTTAAATGCCTGCAGCAGAAATGTTTCAAAATTATTAAATAAGTTTTCTAGCTTATTGAATCAAAAGTAATCGCATTTCATAAAACAAATGGCCAAGTATGCCTTTTTTTAACCTGAACTCAGCTCTTTTTCTGGTGGAGGAGGTGGGAGACTAGTGGGAAAACTGTGTCCAGTGCAGCTAGTCTCTGTAGAAAATCAGCTGTGGTGTGGACTGACAAGACAGCTGATACATCCACTGTTCTGTGTCTGCCACTGCAATCTCCACTGTGATTTTCTTAGGATGGAGTAAAATTTTTCTTGCTCCTGCGGCTTAGTCTTTGCTGCTGTCTTTTGTTATTAACCTTGTCCTAATGTTGATACTGGAGGAAGACGGCCCTGATCTGTCTAGACTGTCTGCTCTATAAAGACAAGCAGTATCTTTCTCCTCTTTGTTTTCGTTGATAATACTTTGCTACATCTATTCTGGGTTGCTCATTTGGTTTTGCCATGTTGAGTCTCTCATGATCCCTGTGCTGGCTACCAGAGAGATGATTACCTTCTCGTTTCAAGCTGCCTCAGGCCACGTTTTCTGTTGTCAGGATCTCACGACGCTTTCTGTGCTGGTTTCTGCCTGTCTTGAGAGTGTAGTGGATCAGGTCCCAGTATGATATGGAAATGCAGTTCAGGTGGATCACCTCATGTGTTGGTCTTTTTGTGTTTTCAGCAGCTAATTTTTGAAAAGGTTTAGGCATAATCCTATTGCTGTAGTTTCAGAACAAGGGAATTACACGTGAAACATTGCTATTCACTTGGGTTTGCTCCAAATCACAGCAACACACTGACAATGGCAGATTAAATTTCCTTCTGTTCCTTCTTACAGTTAATAATCAACATGCTGAAGATGTGGCAGGCCTGGTTGATGCCTTTAAGCACAAGTGACCTAGGTATTAGATTTCCCTTGGCACGAAGGGGTTCGGATTTGTGATGGTTCTGCAATCATCTGTCTTGCTAAAAATTACCACTTCTTCTGATACAGTTCGAAGCAATTCAGGAGTGTATTTAAAAGAGGCTTAGGGTTCCACTGGCAATAATGCTGGCCATCAAGGCTGAGTGCATTGACAGAACAGAATTGGTGACACTTTCCTTTCTGCATTGTTCTTCACTCTGGCTGGTGTATAAATCTATTGGTTTAATAATCATTCCTATTCACACATACAGTAAAAGGAGCTGTAGCGGACTTGATAATTTTTAAGTTTTCTGATTTCTAGCTTCAGCTCCTTCTTTTATCTTCACTTTGTCTCTTTATTTATATTCAGGGGAACCTTGTTCAAATCCAGTAAGCAATGACACTGTGGTGTAACCATGAAAAATATTGCTGCTTACACACACTTAAGATAGCCCATTTCTTTGCAGAGAATGATATTATGTAGATTGATACTGTCTATTTATTTTTAATTCTATCTGACTTACTATCCATCTTTCTAGACATTTATGAAATATCTGTCTTCGTTGCAACCTTCCATTAAACTGGAGATTATGTTTTGTCCAATGATGTATGTTTTGTTATGCTTCCAAAGCTGGAGATTGCATGCAAGCTGCATAAAGTCACTTATGGAAAGATAAAGTATGGTGAGGGAAAATCACAAAGAGCTCATCTATGGATGATATAAGGAAGTGAAAACATTTTATTGAATTTTAAAAAAACCCAGAACTAATATGAAATCAAGAGAAATCTCATGTATAAAAGCTCACAGGCTAGTTAGATGAGTGTAAGTCATTTTTAGGGGACTGTTACGACAGGCTTACCTTTATTATTAGTTACAGACAAGGAACAAAAAGGAAAAAAAAGGAAGTTTTTTAATCTTTTATTATGTGAGTGAACACGATTTCATGAATTTCAGTTGAGAAAGCTCCCTCCAGGATCAGAATGTAGCTTTTTTTTCAGTTCAGTAGCCATAAAAAAAAGTTTAAGAAAAATCTCATGCTAAAAGGCAAGTCTTTTCCTTACACTTGGTTTTAGCAACATACCCCTTATTGTTCATCAGTTTTACAGAGGATAAGAGACTGATGCTTTTGAATATATTTATGTATGGTGCAGTGCCGCCTTCTGATTTATGATATAGTAATAATTTTCCCCAGTAAAGAAGGAAAGGTGCATACCTCCAATCTGAAAAGAGATTTGCTTAGATTAAGAAGCTACCACCAAAAAAGCAAAATTCATACAATTTGAAAATTATACAGTAACAGGAAAAGTACGTCAACAAGTGATGAAAATTTGTGAAGCTCTACTAAGTGATCCCAGACCACCCGAAGTTTCTCAGGTCTTTCAGAGCCCGTCAATGACCACATTTGTTCAGAAAACTAGGATTAGCTATTGATACTGCTTCAAAAAAGGCTCTTCTCTTTACTCTCCCTTTTTGCAGTCAGATGCTTGCTCTCACTTTTCCTTACTTTTTTCTTTTTCAGAATGTTTATTGAATGGAAATTTATTTAAAAAGAAAAAAGGAGTAAAAGAATATTTAGTAATATTGATAAGTCTACAATTGTCTTACAACTTTGTGGTTTCATTTGCTTAGAAGATAGTGTCCACTGGAAAAGGGAAATGATACATGTAGAAATGGAAATAACTTAATATGCAAACTAGGATTTCCTACTATATATTACTTCAATACTTTGTGTAAATAATGAAAAAAATTAATGCAACATCAGATAGTATGGTAGACCATAGAATAAAAGGTTTTAAGTAATTCTTTGTATTGATGTTAGAACAGTTATTGCAACACAAGCGACTTGCTACAGGGGTCGATATTGGTCAAAATAATGCTACCAGAAACTGAGCTCAGCATGTGGACAGCAGTTTGTTGTATTGGGTTAAGTAATCCAGCAAATTCAGTTGCTATCCTTTTGGTTTAAATAACTCCACGTGTTTCAGAAAGGTATTTTCTCAGTGCAGTGCCATAAGGTGCTTAAGAACATGTTTAGCTTTAGATCCAGAGCCTCTGTCCTTAACTATCAGATAACTGTCAGATATAAGGCATATTCCTAAATACCTTTCTGAGTACGAGTCATCAGGTGCGAGCTAATCCTTGTGGAGATCAGTAGGAAAGTATCTATAAGGATTACATTTGGGCATGATGCTGCCTTTTCTGGAAGTCAGTACCTCTGAAGTGTTCCTGCTGGTATCAGCAGTGAAGCGTTTTACTAGGTTTGTCTAGAATTTATAATAATTTCTAAAATATTAATCCAATTTAAACTTCTTTTAGCAACTTGTTTCTCTTCAAGAGTCAAGCTTATTCACATAAACACTTTAAATTATGATTGTCAGCATTATTTGGCAAATACCACCACTTTCCCAGTGAAATAGCTGAATAATTGTTTTACATTTATAAATACTAAGTGACCAATTCTGTAGCGTAATGAGATCAACAAGCTATCTCTAATTTGCAGAGTAACATGGGGTTGCTTTTTATATTTGATGTAGAATTGTATTCAGCCGGGTCTAGAGTGTTCAAGGAGTATGATTGTCTATGGATGGTAATAATAATACAAAATAAAAAGAAATATGGCACTTCTTTGGCATGTAGAAGAGTTTCTCCCACAGTCTGTCAAGGGAGATCAATTCTCACTAGCATAAATGAGAAGTCCTGTTTAATGATCCTCTTCCAACACACCTCGCAACACTCTGCTAGTAAAGACCATGGCATTGGTCTACAACACTGAAGACTGATTCTTATATATACAGCAACAGCAAGTAAAATGAAAGCATTCACAGCAGATAGAAGATCAATGACCAGAACTTATGTGAAATTCTGGACTTTTTTTTTCAGATGCATGTTTGCAGTCCCGTCTGTAGTTTGTATTATTTATATTAATTATTTCACATTTCAAAGAGAGAATACCTGAGATGAAACAGTTCATCCTAGAAAACAGTACTTTTAATTTTTTTAGAAAAGACTTTAAGGGACAAAATTAATCACAGTTACTGCTGATTGGAGTTTCCTAATGCGGTCCTCAATTCCTAACAGTGAACTCACTGTGAAAAGAATTAACATGCTTTGGTTTGTTCTGTTGCAAATGTGAGGTACTTGCAATTAGATTTTAAAATATTTTTTCTACTTCATCAACAAAAAAAGTGTATACAGGCATGATTTATAAGTATGACTTTAGGCTGTGCTTTTTATATGCACAGCAGTACTGCTGATAGAAAGTCAGCTTATATTTATTTTATAGTGCTTGTCTCTGTAGAGAGTTAATAGCAATAGCCTGGATCACTGGAGTTTCCCAAAAGAGGAGTGAACTCTCTTCTGTCAGTCTCACTAATTTTTACAGTTGTCTCTGCTGCAGCCAAGGGTCTGATGTAGGCAGCAGCCCGGAATTCAGAACCAGCCCGAGAAAGTAAACCCTTGCAGGATTAACCATCAAAGGCTGTTACCCTCAGAGTGCTCTGCGCTATTGGATGTGGATAACTAACAAACCCTGAACGAGCTGTTTTAAATGTATTACCGACAGGTACTGACAACATTTCCTGAAGTATAATATAGAGCTGTTTATAAATTACAGATGGAGCAGTGCATAAGATTTCCTTATTCTTTTCTCTTGTATCTCTGTAATCTTTCCCAGAGAAATCTTTGCTTGAGTAGATGAGTCCATTCTCTGTGTTGTCAAAAGAATGGGCAGTTACACTTTAAGTTATCCAGTTATGCTTGGAATATGGGATTTGGTTTTGTGTAATTTCTACATGCCAGAGCTGTAGGGTTTTGTGTTTGTGACATTGTTACAGTCTGGCTAATTTATTCTCCAGTCCTTCTCTTTCCATCATTTTGTTTGGGAAAGCCCACTGATTTAACTGATGAATCTAGTACTGATTTCTGAACAGCTGCTAATAATAAGAAAATTGTCTTGGTGGTTATTCTCAAGACTGGAGAATGAGCGTGCAAGCAAGTTGTTGGGTCCTTTTTTTACTTTTCAGGATGTTTGGCTTTGGAGAGCTCTCATGTCAAATCCCTTTTATCTATAATTACAAAGCATTATGATTTCATCTTGGTGTCAAGGGACAGTAAATGACTGCAGGGAATACTGCAAGCCCATTTATTTATCTTGAGGCCAACTTTTGGTCACGGTGACATCATTGCCTAAATTCTCAGTGAATTTATCTGTTT
Source organism: Buceros rhinoceros silvestris (assembly GCF_000710305.1). NCBI lineage: Eukaryota > Metazoa > Chordata > Aves > Bucerotiformes > Bucerotidae > Buceros > Buceros rhinoceros. Next base: position 192,267 of record NW_010417926.1, on the reverse strand, counting down.
GGAGTTTTAACCCTATGTGTGCTTCCTAGGACTGGCGAGAGTTTGTATAGAAACTCTACTGGGAGTAATTTGGAATATATTCCTTTTCTCTCTTAAATAGCATGGACTGTTTGTCCCAGGGAACTGACAGTCAATTTACAGACAGATTGTTTTTATCTCCACTTTTTGAAAATGAACTAATACCATGAAAAAGGAACTGATTCATCCCGAATGATGTAGGAAGTCCATTTCAGAATGGGAAATGAAACATATGGTTTTTAGAAGCCAAATCTTACTTGTTGGTTCAAAACCTTTCTACCTCCCTTCCATATTCTTCTACCCTTGCAAATGCTTTCTTGGAATTAAGAGGCATGATCAATTCAGATTGTAGCTGTAAGCTGAGTTGTGGAGGCAGGTTCTTTCCTTACCTGTGCAGAGATCTCATGCTGGAGATCAGGATTTTAAAGACTGCGGCTGACTGCCAGGTAAGGACATGGAACGAAAGAGCTACTGTCAAGTGTATGTATTAAGTCGATATTAGTAATACATAATAACACAAGTAAAATGGTTTGTGCCTCAGGGCTCTTTCTTCCAGACAGTCTGTGGTGTGTCTGAATAGATGCACTTTTTGCTGCTGTGTGAGTCTGTCAAGGGGACATTATGCACTGATATGCAGCTGCAGCGTAACATCACTGAATTTTGGGGAAATCTCAGATACCTTTATGCTACTAATCACAGTTTTCATCTGCTGCTAACTGATAAAAGGAATATGAGAAAAAAATAATTCCTAAGGGAATAGACTTCCTCATTTCTGTCTCATCTTTGCTGTGGGTCTTGAAGAAAAAATAATAGAACAGTTGTAATGGACTTTCAAAGATCATCTAGTCCATCTTTCTTCTTCAAGAAGGGTTCAACAATATCTAAATCATTCTTGACAGAATCGGTTCAACGTTTCTTTAGAATCATTTAGCAATGGAAGCTCCACAGACTCTGCATATAATCCATTTCACTGCGTGTCTTTCCATGCCGTTCAGAAGGTTTTTCTTCTAATACTTGTCTAAATCATTGTTATACCAACTAGATTTTTTTCCTCTGTCCAGTGGGGTATATTATTTTCTTCTATTCAGCAACCGTTTTATATAAATGTAATAATGTCTCTCCATAGCTGTCTTTTCTCTAGAATAAATGGAAGAAATAGTCTCTAAAATAAAGTTTTATTTTACTTGGCTTTTGTTCTCTTCTTTACCTTTGTAATTTCTAATCATCTGACCATTGCTGTTTCTCATTTCTGGAGTTCATTTGTAAATTTCTGGATGCCATTTCGGTTAAACTCTTTACCAATATGAGTAGAAGGATTATATTGTTTATCTTCTATATGACATTAGAACTCAAAAATACTTTTTGCAGAAAAGTTTCCTAGTCCATCATTTCCTTGTATGTTTTTCATGTCCTCACGTTAGTAGCACTTTGCGAATTCCGTTGCTGATTTGCAGTGGTCTGAAATAGCTTGGATCTCCAAGATCATTTGAATTCCAGTCATATTTTACATGCACTTGCAGTCCAGAATTGTTCCTTTCTGCAAGTGTACTCTGTAGGCTGTCCTTTGAGTCATTCCTGAAAATACTTATTGCTGCCGAACCCCTGGAAAATCTTAAATGCAACATTTACATTTCTGTGATTGCTATGATTTCAATATTGGAGCTGTCACCCATTTTACAGTAGTTCTTTCTAGACAAGTTGTGAGGGGAAAAAGTAGTTTGTGGAGGGCTACAGAGATGCTGGAGAGTTATGCGTGGAATATTCCCTGTTAACATAACGAAATCCCCTTCTGTTCCCAGTTAGAGTCTTGCCTTCTCTTTTTTCCTCGTGCTTCTGAAGTGAGTTTGTAGGGATTTTTTTCTTTCCTTGGTATCAGTTATTTACCCTGTGAAGTGAGGTAAAGCGATATGAAAATCACTCTATGTCTGAGACCCCTTTCCTCACTAATGCTTCGATCCCCCCTTGGCTTCACATTTGCACTCTACTCACAAATGCTGTGGTCCTAATAGCAGAACTCTAAAATGCTGTTGGAATCTCTGCCACCTTCTATTAGGTTAACGCTGAAGTCCTTTGAGATAAATAATCAAAACCACATTCTCTAAGGAGTGGCAGATAGATGTCAGCCTTTTAGAGCACAGTGATAGCCTCGGAAGGAGAGGCCTGCCTGAGAGTAGTTAGAATCCTGGGTGAAATTACTGACTTCACTGAAGTGAAAATCGATCAAATCCTTAAAACTCATTCAGTGTTAGTTTCTGTCTGATAGCTAATTCTACTTCAAATACAAGATCTTTGGAGAAGGGACTGTATTTGTAAAGTATACAAAGTGCAAGCAGCTTCATACTGCCATCTCAAACATGATTTATTGTCAGTTACTGACTATATGGTGTCTTAAAAATCCTCTGTGTTTGTTAAATATCAAGGGACTAGCGTAGTGTCAGCACCAGTGTTTATATATGTCGCTCCTTACCTGCATTGCCAGTGGTATGAGAAGCTGAAGACTCAGAGAATAGCCCAGATTGGAAGGGACCTTGAAAAACCATCTGGTTTGGCCTTTCATGGGAAAGAGGGCCTAAATAAGATTATCTAGAATGCTGTCCATTCATATCTGGAAAACATCCAGTGATGGGGGTTGTTCCATTAATTGATTGTTCTCACTGTAAAAAAAAAAAAAAAGGCTTCTTATTACAAGATGAAACCTCTCCTGGTGCAACTTGTATCCCGCTGCCCCTTGTCTGTGGCTCCTTGTGATGAGAAGGCCTCCATCCTCTGCACAGCCACTCTTTACATACTGGAATAGTAGGATGAGGTCCTCTGTGAGCCTTCCCTTCAGCAGGCAGAAGAGACATAACCTTCAGTGTTCGTTTCCAGTAAATGTGAACTGTTTTATTTTCAGTGTCTCTTTGTTACAAATTATATAATCTGTACATAATGTCTCTCTTCAGTTGTCTGTTCTGTAACATAAACTTTTTTCGGGTTTTTTTTCCTCTCAGTTTGCTATTCTCTGCTTATTCACTGATTGTGTTAAGTAATAACTGATTACAATAACCTTACTGATTCTTCTCTTTCCGGGAATTCTCCAGTGGGCTCTTATATCTCTGGAAAGCTTGGCTTTGTTACAGGTGAACAGAATGGGAAGATTATTTTATGTGGTTTTTCTATTTGGCCTGTCTGATTTTCTTTACCCATATATTGTATAGTGTTGTAATTCTCAGCCCTGTGTTTTGCTGCCTGAGCTGTTATTCCAAAACCTCTATGTCCATGCTATATTCCTACCTGTAATATATAATACCTGTGTGTATATGGTACTGTGCATTAGTCCTCGGTGCTCCATCCTGTTTACTTCATACCATTGTACCATATGGTGAGAGATTTTTGATTCTTATTTTGCTTTCCTTTTTTAAAGCTGACAGGAGTTACCTATAAATGTAATACTTTACTCACTTAGACAATGAAATACAAATATGCTTTGATATTTTAAGGTGAACTTTTGTGATCCCTTTTTGTAGTTTATTAGAGTCTTACAACATAACTATGTTGTTCCATTATGGTCATACTTTACAGCAAGCTAATTTAACCCACATTTCCCAAATCTCATATGAAAACATGACACAAGCCAGAATCGGAAGTCTTGATAAAGTGTATGACATTTACTGCTACTTGCTGTGTTTTTAACTAACTGGAGGGAGACCTTACTATTAGAAATGATCAGGTGACTTTTAAGATGTCACTGGGTGAATTCAGGACAGAAATCTGCACCTCCGATCAGGATGCTCCAGGAGATACTTTGTATGCTCACCAACAGAGCGCCAGAAGTGCCTTCCCTGCTAGCACCTAGGTCAGTCTGAAGTTTTGAATGAGAAACCTATAAACTAGCTTTCTGGCAATTCCTCCTCCTGTCGCTGAAAAAATGAAATGAAATGAGATGAGAGCAGAAGGCTTCTTTCTCCATCACAGCTTCATGCCTTACGTACAGGAATATGCGCAAGGGGTATTAGGATTCTCTCTGTATGTGAAACGGTCTCCCAAGGGAAACAGGCATGTCATACAGCTGGAGAGATTGTACAGCTTGAAAATAGTAGAAAACATGATATGGAATAGTATGCTAGGAGATAAGATGTTTTTTATTCCCATCCATGCTTCAGGGGTTGAATTGGTAGCAAATTCAAAAACCTTTACGAGGCAGCAGAAAAGATTAAGAAATATAGTATATGCATAACAGGGCTTTGGCAGGAGAGTAGCGTATGTCCTAACTGGATAATAGAGGTAGGTCTGGGGATTAATGTAGAGCATGTACTTTCCAAATGTTGTTTGGTTTTTTTTTTTCCCCTAAGCTCTCTTGCTATGACAGTTTTTGCAGGGCCTTTAAGGACAGTGTTTTTTCTGACCCATAGTTAAAATGCCTTTGAGTAGAGCTCTCCAAGAGAAGCCCCAACACTGTATTATTTTTCTGGCATTCATTATTGTGTTACATATGGACATATCCCTCTGCGGAGGTTGTGTTGTCTGTCTCAGCTGCTATTTCACATTGATAAAAATACTGGTTCTCTTCTCACTTGTATATATTAACAGCTTGAGTGTAAGTGAACAGAGATGCTACAGGTTCTGGAGACTTATGATCTCCAAGAGGGAAAAAATACCTCTGTTTATTATGGTATCTCTCATGTGGTTTCCTTGTGCAGCTGACGAAGGGGAAATTAACAGATGATGTAAAACTTCTGTAGTTATTAACAGGCAGCTCTCACAATTCTATGTAATTTTTTCTTACTGCATCCTTAGTCACCTCTTAAGTTTTGCAACCTTTCTCTTGATGTAGTGGACATTCTTGATAATCTGTCTCTTCCTGTTTTCTGTTTGTTGACAGGGATATGGCTTTTCTCATATGAACAAACCCTGAATCAACCAGCCAACCAACCAACCAAACCCCAAAGCTAATGCAGGGGAGACAGGAAAAAGGTAACATGATGTCACTATAAACTAATGCCCTCTGTCTGCTTAAACGTCTTAATGCATGCTTGCTTCTGTTAGCGTTGGTAACACACTTTTTGGCTAGTGTATGTAATGCTGACAGCATTAACAGGAGGTGCTGTCTTGCTGCTGTCTCTTTTTTTACTTCTTTTCTCGTATATACGTACATGAAGTGTAATACATGTTCCTCCCATTTTCAGATAAGACAATAGAAAAGAGTTTTCAAGGCTACTGATTAATGGTTTGCGAAGTTTAGCTATGCAGTTTTGTATCTTTCCTTTTTCTGTAACTGACCCATCCTAAAACCTCACTGTCAAAGAGTGAATTGAAGTGTGAAGTTGAAGAACAAATATAATAGAACATACTGGAAAGTCATTATTGGAAAGTCAGCTTCATCTTTTCCTGAAGCTGATTAAATGCATTGGCTACACATTAGCCTCTGTAGTACTTTCGTATGAGAAAGCGTTATAATACAGTGGTTGTGGCTGTAATACTACAGATATGGGGAATGGTATTGAGCTAGTAAAAGACTCAATATTACCTCTTTGCTTACATGTAGCGTCCTCTCTCTTCCACCTGTTCACTCACACTCCTTGCAGACTCAATGTTTTTGCAAATATATGAGTACTCTCTTGCTATTATGAAAAGAAACGTTTGAAATGGCAGAATAGCTTTTGTAGTGTATATAGAAGCTTTTAAAAAAGTAAATTAAAAAATTCAATATGTTTTGATGCTGTACATAGAAAGTGATAAGTTTTATACCTGCACTTTGACTTTATGTGGACTTCAGCACCCTATTGGCTGTAATAGCTGTCTTTCACAAGGACTTTGAACGTGAATATTGAAGCCAAGCAACAGCTCGAGAGTAGAGTCTTCCCTACTCATTATGAGCTGTGTCAAAGTTACAAGACAACCAGGTGATGAGATCCTGACAGGGTAATTGCATTTTGCTACAAGACAATGTTGCAGTCATTGTTTTATTGAGCTGCAGTCTCAGCAGTGACTGAGCCCAGGAGTTCTGTGCAAGTCTGTCGCGTATCTGTGGCACTTCCTTTCCTATACCATTTAGCTGGTGTCTGATTGAAAAAAAAGTCACTTGTAGCGGAGCCTAAAAAATTTTGCATATCAAAGAGTGAATGTGTGTTATCTGTGGGTTTTGGTCTTCTGCACACTGACAAGCCTGCCACCAACTCAGCAGTAAAGGATCAGGGCCTTTGCTATTAGACTCATGCTGTACAGTGTTGTCTGTC
>NW_010417926.1:161437-185845 GCF_000710305.1 Buceros rhinoceros silvestris | reverse complement strand
GGCACCTTTACTTTGAGCACTCTTAGCCCTGTCCTTTTTAGATGCATCTCTTAGAAAAAAGACCAAACTCGTAAATCAGTAGTAAAAACCAGAACTAAAACCTAGTAAAAAACAGAACCATTTGCTCTACATTTTGTGCATAATAGCACACACAAGCTGTCTCTGCCTTAATAGAGCCCATCAAGTTGCTCTCTATCATTTATAGTATTGTCATACATCATTACTGGTAAAATACACTACAGCCTTAAAGGACACTTTTCATCCTTAACATTTAGACTCTCTCTTCTTTAGAATGTTCCATTCTTTAGTATTTAATTTTCAAAAGCACTGAAGTGAATTTGGGATATAGATCTTGTCTTCTAAAGTGATGTAAGGCCCCTAAAATGTAGCAAAACAGTTATGTGGGTTTTCCAGATGATCATTACCCATTGATGGTGTTGCAAACACACAGATGTTTTAGGGAGTCAGGGTCCAAAGGTCAAGTGACAGAGGTGGAAAATCTTGAAAAATGTGTGTGTGTGTGTGTGTGTGTGTGTGTGTAAACGCACACAGATGTTTTAGGGAGTCAGGGTCCAAAGGTCAAGTGACAGAGGTGGAAAATCTTGAAAAATGTGTGTGTGTGTGTGTGTAAACGTGTACACAGAGAGAAGATTTTTTTTTTTTTTTTTCTGAGACTACAATGTCAGTATAGAAGCTGAGAACCCAGATGAGGTGCTGTGGTTGTGAGGGGATACTCAGGAAGACTCCAGAATGTCACTGGACAACATCAGTTTTGAAAATACCACACAGTTCTCCTGACCTCTTTCAATAGGTGGTGGAAAGTAGCCACCAAACTGTGGCAGATGGCAAAGCCTGATGCTACAGTAGTCCAATCTATCTTTGTGTCTTTCAATTGCATGATTTTTTCCATTCCTAGTATGTGAGGGAGACAACAGGATGTTTCTGTGCTCAGTAATCAATGCTCTCCCATGCAGAGTGTGTGAAGAATCCCTACTGAAGTACAAGACTGCCTTGAAAAGAGAGAGAAAAGTAGGCACCCTTGATCTCTCTCCTTACCCCTCTAAGGAAAAAGCAACACCTGGCTTCTCTTCACCTGTGGAAAAAGAGCACAATTATGATATATTTGCAATGTTTCTGTTGCTTGAAGATACAGTAAGTGGCAGGTAAAGTGCTCTTTTCCTTGGGGATCAATTACTTTGAGGAATTATATGCACTGACATTGGCAAAAGTCTCTCAAATAACAACTCCTGTGATCAAAACGTTAGTCCAAGCCCAAACACTGCGGAGTGAAAATTAGGTCAACAGCTGCATGCAGTGAAAAGAAGGTGCTTCTGCTCAGGGAGCATTAGTGCCTCCAGTGACACACCTGCTGCTTGGTAGCACTTGTTACCTTGAAAAAATAACTGCCAATGACCACTGAGAAGGGTTGTGATTATTCCCATTTTTCAGCTCAGCTTGAGGCCGAAGCTCAGGTTGAGCACCAGCACTGCCTGACATTCTCTCCTGATGTGGAATCATCACCGTTGATAGCCTGTTGGACTCCAGGCCTTCTGTATTGTAAGGGATGCGCACAGTGCTTGGTGTTGTGGGTTCAGAAGATGGACTCCGCCAGCGCAACGTCAACCCCTATTAACTAACAGTGATGTGTCTTATAGCTTAAACACAGGTGAAGTTGCTAAGTGGAGGAAGCTACTGTTGCCTTAGACAAGGTGCAACTGTGTGTGCCTGAGTGTGTTGTTAAAGCCCTGGATAGACCAAAAAAACCCCAATGCATTTTGCAAAATTATTTTGGTTTGGGATGCAGAATTGCACCCTGGTGTGCAAGTAGCATCTCGTTATTTTCTCTTATGTGAAGCCAGAAAAGTGGTGATAGTTTGGAGTTCTAGACACATTGCAGCCTTAGGTAAGCTTGAATCCCCAGCTTCTGCTTCCCAGGAAAGGACCATAAACTCTGAAGGTGAAAAATTAAATGAAGCTGAAGAGAACATCTTGCTCTTGAAGCAACACCATTATTTTGCCAGAAGAGGAGTCTTGGGATGAGGAGGGCCTGTCCAGGGGCTCTGCCCTATTAAGGATTGTTTATTTAGCAGATTCTGAGATAGGAACAACTAGGATCAGGATTGATTTTTCTTTCAGTATCAAAATGTAATTTGTTGTCACTGGTGACAAATGCATCTCTCTTATGTTTTGCTATCCTGGTAGGGCCAGCATGGCTGAGTGAGGTGTGTAAAATTCTTCATGGTGCATCTTCTGCAGAAGTGTTTACTAAGTTCAATCAGCTGCATTTGCCTGACAGTAGTTTTTTGTGTAGATACAGGATAACAACCAGTATCCTAATTTTGTTCTGACTTGCGTTAACATCTGAATGGGGAGGAAAAGCCTGGTTTAAGGCTTGTGTTGCAGATTGAGTTGGCAGGTATGAGGACACATCTTGCAGACTGAGAAAATTTGAGTCTGAAAATCTCTAAAGCATGAAGCATGAATTCCAAGAATGTTTTTTTTACAACCACTTTTTAAATTAGAACTGTATGTTGCTGTTTACATTGAAAGTTTTCCCCTGGGGTTTTAACTGTAATAGCATTTGCTGGTTCTGTTTTTTCCCATCTGTAGGCTGAGATTAATGTGCTATTATGTCACATTTTTCAAGTGAATTGATTTAGTGGTTTAGCATAAAACATTGAAGTTTATCTTTGCTCATTAGTCATGCTTATCTGCTGTTGCCCTCCTAAACACGGTCCTACACGGTGTATACCAGGAGAGCCAGCTGGGCTGATTGTGCAGTTTGCTAGAGCAGAGCCTGAGTGCTACAAGGGGTGTGCTCTGCGAGTAATAACCCAGGCTGCCATGACAAAATCACATTGCACAGTCTCTTCTTCTCTGATGTCACTCCTTGACATTAAGCCTGTTGAGGAAAAAACTGCTCATGTCATGGGCAAACGCTAGAGACAAGCTTGAGTTTGAATCCTAAGCCATCAGGTTAGGCTTCTGCGCTTTTCTGTGGGCAGCCTGGTGGGAACTGCTGAGCATGGCATGAAGGGCCACCTTGTACATCTCTCCTCTTCAGGTGGGCAGCAGCTGTACGGAGTGCTCAGAACACGATAGGAATATAATTTAGATGTAATGCACATCCTGTAAACTAGGGTGGTGCCATGACTCCAGGTAACTTTTGGAATAATGCTTTTATATGCTCCATCATCTGCCAAACTACTGGTAATCAATAATTTTGTCTATAATTTGAAAACCACAGATTTTGTCCTCCCAAACCATGGACATGTCTGGACGAGTAGTAACCAGGAATTTTCTGAGTAGTTCCTGATATTTAGTACAGCCAAGAGCATTAATAATAGGTTTACATCTTTAGGACTTTATTATTGAACTAATGTAAGATTTTTAATTTTTTGATTGTTTGTTTGTTAATTGAGATTTTAATGTATCCTGGAAGCTATTTCTTCCTGAGTATGTGAGGGTATTTTAGAAACAATACAGAGACTCAGTTAGCAAGTTGCTGTGTAACTTGAACAGGACTTTAATTAAGTCCTTTTTTGGCTAAAAACAGCTTTCATACCCAAGCTAGCATGGCATCTGTACTGCTATATATGTATTATATCAATGCTGAAATAAATAACAAAAGTTATCTGGAGTCATATGTAATCAATAGACACAATACTATGAATTTCCCACTCACTAAAATAGCGATGTTTACTTTTTAGTAATACGGTACTCATCCTATTTTCACGTTGTCAGCACTGGGTGGGTGATATATGAGATGATGTAATCTAATACAAGAATTCTTCCTGTCATAACTGTTTTTAGCAAAATAAAATAATCCATGCCAAAGAGAAAGAGGGTATAATTACAGTAAAGGCTATATTTATCACTGGAAGTCCTTCACATATTGAAGTATAGAGACCAGGATTAAATAAAGTGCATGCGATAGTGCGTAAGAAGGGTTTGTGGACTAGGGTTATTTAGTACCAAAAATTCAACAACCATTCTATAAGAATAAAGAATTAATCTTTCCTCAGATCTATACAAATCTAAAGTCTGAGTCCTGGAGTCGCTTTGTAGTTGCAGTGTGGAATGTCATGAAACCTGATCCTGTATTTTAGTAAGTCACCATGACTTCAGTTTGTGTAAGCTGAGGATCGTGTTCAAAAGTTTTAGTCATGAGAACAGATGTTTCCAGGGTATAGGTGTCTAAAAGAGATAACCTTTAGACTTTCAGACTCCACAGCTCCGTATATGGAACATCTTTGTTTCTTGGCAATAGACTTTTTTGTTTGTAGTGCATTGCATCTCTGTTAATATCAACAAGCCCTGTGGAAGACATGCTTATGGGAAGCCAGGGCAGTTCTTGCTCATCGTGACAAAAGGTTCAGGCTAACATAAGAGAAAAAACACATGCAGAGACATAAACTCACAGGCAGAGGTTTTTTTGGAGGATTTTTTTTTTTTTTCCACGTATGTGGAAGAACAAAATCCTATGCAGAGACGCTTCCACTAGTGAAGCAGTTGTCCTTTTTGCCATCTGTAATTCCAGTAAGGAATTTGCTGAAACAAGTTATTGCTGATGGAAACAACATGTGAATTAGATGCACTGGTGGTGGAGCTGAACTCCAAGCTGTGTCTGCTGCAGGTTAGGCTTGTAGTCCCTGGGCTCCTAGCTTCCTTGTGGGTCACAGGACTGCCCAAAATTTTTCTGGTGCTGTGGCTGCACTCCTTATGTTTCAGCTGAGCCTCCAGCAGAATGGGATTCTTTCTGAAGTTGTGTCCGAGGCAGGGAAATGCTCCTGTAACCAGATGTGAGGCTTTGCAGACTATTTCATGGTACCCATAAAAGCAGATAATGAAAAAGATACTTTCCCACTGTTTAAAATGGCTAACTCCGTCCACTTCTGAATTGATGTTTTCCCTCTGATAATGTGTCATGGCTTCCTAGGAATCATAAATTGTCTAAAGAATTCACATCAAGTCATGCACCAAGTTGATTCTGAAGCAAGGTATCCTGATGCATTTCTTCTGAAATTCATCTGGTATCATTGCAGCAAAGCGAAGAGAAGCTACGCAAATGCTCTCCGTTTCTGAGGTTCTGTTCATTGTCAGGTTTACAAGCCATTAGGAGTGTTAAAAGCCCGTAAAAGACTTTCTGTTCCAGCAGACTTGGTACACAGATGTTGTGTACTGTTTTTTCTGTAATGAACACATATGAATTTTGAAGCGATATCCACCGATGTTTCATTCCACGCTTACTGCGTAGTTCCAGTCCAAGGATGTGGCAGAAGCTTACTGCAGAACTCCCATGCAGTCCAGAGGACCAGGATCTGGCCCTGTGCATGCTTACCTTTTCTTTACTCAAAACTGTAATTAATTAATCAAGTGATAGAAGCTGTGCATGGTGCTCAGAGGCTTACAGGGTAAGTGGAGCTTTGCAAAGCTTGCGTGCCTTGTGCGTGTTGTGTTACATTGTCTGTAACAGGCATTGCCAAAATGTAACGCGTACAACATGCAGCTAGCTGCCTTGCAAAGAACCTTTTGTTCACAACACTACCAATGGCAGAGGCAAATCGTCTGTGCTGAGAAGAACCCCACTGGCTGCAGTGAGATGCTCCAGAAGGTCAGTTACTCAGAAACTGGCCCAATGATACAAGCTTAGGAATGAGCCAGCAAGTTGGATTCACATTGAATCAGTTTTATTGCCAGGTAAGAAATTCATATTAATATAGTGAATACATATGTTTACAAATAAACATTCTTAAAAAACAAACAAACATTTTATTGTAGGAAGTATTATTGGTATCATAAACTCTGTAGTTAACAAGTATTAACACAGGTTTACTTACAGAACATACAGTTACTAAAATATTTCCACATAAAATATGCTCAAGTTACACGAAACCTGTGTGAATTAGAGTGCAGCTGTAATGTGTATCTAAAGCATATGGATTAACAGCAACATTCCATAAAGGGTCAAATTAAGTCAGCCAGTTGGGTAGGCAATAAAGATTAAAGGAATAAAAGTAAGATAATGGAGAATCTGGGTTGTGGGCAAAGTAGTTGTCCTGTGGGCTTGTCCACTTCTGATAGTCTTAAAACATGATCATACAATTTAGCAGCACACTTATGGAGAGATGCCGGTGCTCTCAGGATGCAAATCAATCTCAATATAGCTAAAAAAAAATATGGTCTTTCTATTTAATCACTTTTCAGATTCTTAGCCGTTGCATCCTTGTCTAAGAAGAAACACTGCCAGTCAGTTTAGTACAGTAAGAAATGCCACTTCCAATTTTTCTTACCACGTAACAGTTCTCACTCCTGCCTGCATTCTCTTCCAAAACTAGTCTCCAGAAGAATTGACAGCTTGGTGAGAATATGACTGTAGTAAGATATCCAGTTAGGATTTAGCCAAATGACTTGTTTTGGGGGAAGGGCAGGAATTTAAGTGAAAGACTGAGTGCATTGCCTGCTATGAGGCTGTTGCAGCACCGCCATCCCATCCCAAATCCGTTTATTTCTGTGGATGTGCCAAAGCCTTTACAGGCCCAGGACCGCAGGTCTGCTATCAGTGCCCAATTCAAGAGTGGTTTTACTCATATGAACAAGGCATCCATCTCATCAGAACCACAGTCAAAACCATAAGTCCAATTGTTTGTTTAGTTTAAACCCAGATCTCTTTGACGTTTGAGGCTAGTGCATAAGCCTTTTCCGCCAAATAGTCCACCAAGAGGGAACGCCACTATAGAAAGCCAAACAATAGAGACGATATACCATATAACAGTTAGTTGAACTACAAAGAACTACCATGGCTAAAAGCAAGTACAAAATGAGAGACTAGAGGGAAAAGTTTAAACTGGGGAAATGGGTTGGCTAACTAAATCATCTTGACAGTGCAGCCACTGCATGGAGATGTAGTCCAGTTTCCCTTCAGGACAAACAGGAGGCTAAGCAGGGCAGAACCCTTGTCATCCTTAGCAAAACATGAGGAAATAGCTTAAAGGAACAAAGGGGTCACTTTGAGGAACAATGACTGTCATTGGACAATAGTAATACAGTAAAGGCACCACCCACGCTTAATTTCAGTCTGAAGCAGTTGAAGATAGGCAAAACATTTAGGTGAAGAAAAAGTCCTGACAGTCTGCAAAGTGAGAATTTTACCATCTGCCTGAAAACAGGAGGACTGAGAGGGAATATCCTGATGCCCTTATTCCCCCAACAGCTTTCTGTGTCATATGATATGTCACTTCTTATTTCAGAGGTTCCCAAAAATTTCAAATCAAACAAAGTAAACTGAAATAAAATCTTCTGCTGTTTGTTATCATCCTGCAGAATTCTTTACAAGCCAGAAAGGTTCCATATGCTCTTAATCGTAACAGTCTTCATAAATCCCTTGTGAAAGAGTCTTTGACCCTTATTGTATATATATTTTTTGAGCTTTCTATAGGGTGGTGTAAAAGTACAATAATAGATGTTAGGGGTTGTACCAAGATGTTTGCTCTTGGATTTTCACAGGTCTATTGATTTGTTAATAGGTTTTATACAAAATTCCTCTCTGAAATAATATATTACAGTATATTGTTCTCTCTTTCTTCCTCTGTCTCAAGGCAGGAACATAGTGTAAATGTTTAAGCAGACATAAAGTTTTTCTAGATTGTGCTACTTCTCATCATGGATTTTAGTTTCAAGTAAAAAAAATTAGTCACAAGGGTTTGTGTTCCATTGTGAAATACAAATGGAGTTTATAATTCCACCTTCAGTGTGTATTGCTGAATGGTATTTACCCACTCTTCAGCCTACAGTTGGCTGGATACCAAGTGTCCAGGTAGAAGTTCCTTCCTTCTTTCTGTTTTCTTTTTTTTCTTAAATTATTTTGTATTTTGATTTTTTTTTTTTTTGCCTTTCGGTTGAGTGTTTGTGTTGTGTGTGTATTTGCGTGTGGTTTTTAAAGGATTTCATTTAAAAAAAAAAAAGGAAAACAAACTCAAACAGTTACTTCTGTCTTGCTGTTAGTTATGAAGTATGGCTGTGGGCCCAAATAATGCTGGCTCCGGGTTGTCAGTGGATCGCTTAACGTCGGGTCTCCCATACCATGCTTCCCCTTGTTTGCGTACGCTTGCCGTCTAAGAGACTGGTCATTGGGATCCCAGGTCTTGTAGTGGGAGTTGTAACCTAACGGGTGTGTGTGGATCTTTGCGATTTTGGATTTCTGACCATTCTGTCTGGTTAGGCCACTGTCGATTGTGTAAGCTCTCTCTTCATCTAGGCGCACTGGATGGAGTGGCAGGCTCCCCTTGGCAGCTAGTTCTGCAAGATGTCGGCGTTTGGTGTAGAAGTCATCGTTGACTTTGTCAGCTGTTTGGATTTAAAAGGGAGAGGGGACAGAAAAATCAGTTGGACACAAGAAAAATATTGCACAGTTCCATTTGTGGACCAGATACAGTTACATGTACATCAGTAGGAGAAATCCATGCAACCTCCCACCCCTTATTTTCTTTCCATTGTATATTCTTATATGCCCTTAGGCTAGGCTTTTCATATATGCAGGCAATAACCTGTGTACCTATAACAAAAGTCTGCCCTGCCCCAAAATCACTCAGATTGTGCTCATATTTATGTTATGAGGACAGATCCTATGAATCTTACTGCTGCTCGTCTCACATAGCACAGGAAATTTAGGAAGTGTTCGGAAGTATACAGACTTTCTTGGAAATATTGAGGCATCTTGGGATACCCCGTTATGTGAGAGCACATCTCTTTAAATGCCAAGTGTCATATGGTCATAAGCAAGTTGTAATATCCAGTGGTGTGTGAGGTGGACCCGTTTCTGTTGAATGCCTTAAGGCAAAATGAAGAATGGAATCTGGTTTTCTAAATAGTTGGAAGTTCAATAATGCTTTATGGGGCCGAAAATACTTTGGATTGCTGAAGATTAGGTATTTACCCTTGGATTTTCTGGACCATGAAAATTCTAAATTCAAGGTTCTGACATAATTTTCTGGGCCAGTGCCACAAAGAAATACAGCAATAGTCCTGCCAACAAATATTGGATTGCAGTTCTCAGATTAGGATTTTGCCCTCTGTTTTGCCCTCCTAGACAAGTTATTTTGCTCAAGTTTGACTGTTGTTATTGCTGGCATTTATTTGCCTTTCTTAAACGTAAGAACTGTGCTCAGGAAGCTGAAGCGTTCTGCAGCAGTCTAGCAACTCATTTCAATTTTGACACAAGAGTATCGGGGGCTTAAGAGGAGCTTAACTGAATTTCATTTTTGAAGATTATGCCTTTTATGTAAAGAGGGGTTATTTATCTCCTTCAAATATCTAGATTTTGATAGGAGGTACTGCCAAATATGTACATCCACTAACATGGTGGTGTGTTACTCATCAGTGGTGTGCTTTGAATGTCTGATTGTGTCAGCCTGGATTTCACTTTTGCTGTGCCCTGGCTAGATCCGCCCATTTCCCTTGAAGCTGTGCCATGTACAGCTCCTCTGCAGCAGTCCTGTACGCATAGCTGTCCGTACAGCGCAGTTCCTCTTGCCTTCATGTGAAGTAGGTTTTAAATTCCCTGCACTGGTTTTGTTTATTTTCCCTCTTTTCCTCTCTCTCTAGTATTGCTAGGAGGCTTTTGTCGCACTATGAATTTTCTCCCTCTCTCTAGTTCTGAACTGCATCTTTATGCAAGGTGGTGAGATTCCCATGAGCACCACATTAATCTTCAAGATCAGGCTTCGGTTCTGCATCCCCCTTTTCCTGGTCTCTCAACAGGGAGGAATATTACCAAAAGCAGTTGCTATGTATCATCTCATGACATTTTTGGTATAATGACTGTGCAGCTGGACTTTGCCCTTAAATCCTTAATTTTGTCATTACAGAAGTGTTTCCTCTTTGATGAAATGAAATGCTCTTGTCTGTGCTGTAAAATTAGGCTTTGTTTTACTGATCTCCATCTGTCTTTTTTTTTTTTTTAAATAGATGAGTGAATCCTCTTCTATAGCATACAGGTGTCTTCTGTTTTTAACAAATCACAGAATGTAGATAATGGCTTATTCTAATTTCAGTACAGGGTGTGCAGTTGCAGTTGCTGATAGATGTATAATGTGTTACAAAGAGAACCTGCTGCTTTGATTTTGGGGTGAGTTGTTTCATTTAGAGATCTGTAATCTGAATAATCAAGAAGTACCTATTTTTCCTCAGAAGAGCTTTTTCCCTATTTAAATGTGGCTCATCCTTTTCAATTGTTAATATTCTGAATGCCACACAACAATATTACATACAAGTTGAATAAAAAGAGGAGGGAGATGCCATCTGTATTGCTACTTTCTCATTAATCTGTTATCAATAATTGAGTAAAACAGGTGCAGATAAGGCATTTTGAATATCCACACAAGTAATTTTTTGTATAATTTTTGCATCAAAGCACTTTGAGTCAGCTGGTTAGGAGAGCAAGCTCCTGTATCTTATGACTTAGACCTAGTCTGTATATGAAAAGTCACGCTAGCTTATGTAATTTGAAATTCAGCCTAGGTAATTATGTTCATCTCCTTTATGTAGTTACTTTTGTCTGCCTATTTCACATTTAAATTGGTTTAATTTCCATAGTTAAAATTAAAAAGTAAGCCAGTCTCATGTAAGGATAGAGTAAAATTGTAGGGTTGTACTTTTAATTTAATCTTACTTAAGCTGCAGCAACATCTCACATAACCAAGATCTTTGACAATCAGTTACAAGGTAAATAACGAATTCTGGTTAGAAAAATAACTGTGGTGATGAAGTTCTGTAAGTAATGACCAGAAATTGCAGGTATTTGCATTGCCTGGGGTTTTGTGCCATTTTTCTCTTTTGTATGGCTAACTGAAAAAGGCCACAACAAACTCAAGCTGCTTCCTTAGATTATTTTTTTTCTTTCTGTACCTTTTTCTACTGCTGGCAATGGTCCTTGGGTCGCTGAATTTTACCAGACATTAGATATATTACTGAGATCTCCAAACACATGAAGATCCATGTCCTCACAGAAGAGTAAATTATATTACTGTTGCATATAAACAACACTCCTCCTGTAAAAGCCAGACAAGGAAGAAATCAGCCTCACAAGGACTGTGCCTATGACACATCTGTGAGATTGATTTTGCTCCTTTTGATGGCATACTACATGTAAAATTTCCAACTCTTTGTTTCTTATGGAAGATCATACAGAATTCTGTATGAATGACAGATAGATTCTGTCAATATGGTTACACTAAAGTTGCTTTAACTAATTTAGTCCATAGTCCCTTTCTAAGGACTTCTCAACTGGAAGTGAGGAAGCTGTCTGGAAACTGGGCTTGTGGAGAGCAAACCAGGATTTGATCTGGAAATCCTCCTCAGCAAAGTCAAGCAGAAAGCTGGCACACGTAGGGACGAATGGCTGAGTGCGTGTTCTGTGTGGCAGGGACAGTGTGGGAGAGCTGCTGTTTGTGTTTGTCCTGATTAAAGAATGGTTTGCAGGATCTTGCCTGAGAATTTCTGGTGTATGTCTAGGAGTTAAACACTAACAGTGAAAGCCAGCCTCTTTGACTAATGTTTTAACCTCTTTTACTTCCAAAGATCCCAGGCTTGTCTCCCTCGTTGAGCAGAACTAATGAGCCAGTTCTTTTTACCCCACGTGGATGGTTTTTTAATTCTTTTAAAACCCTTTTTTTTTTTTTTTTTTTTAATCTTGAGCGCACTTTCTTACACATGGGTACGTGTACTGGAATTGGATGGGGGAAAATGCCATTGTAGCAAATATGTAGCAAAAAAAATCATTGATAAAACTAAATTCATTTGCTCTAAAGGGCCTTTGACAAGTCTTGAAGCAGTTCTCATTCTTGCATTAGAAGAGGAAATTGTAACCTAAATTGTAAAATCTAAATTATAAGTTTTTAAATATCAGTGTGCTATGCCCTGGTGTGAGTTATCTGATGCTAGTGGAGTACAAAACCAGGGTTCTTTTACTTTTGATTTTCAAAGAAGAGATTCAGAAGAGTATGGTTTTGTAACAAATATTTTATCAAGAAAAGCATATTTATAGTATCCTGATGCCAACTGCTTTAAAAATCAACTGTGAATCTCAGGAAGTGCATTTTTTTTTCTTATTAACCAGTCCCTATAAATATTTTGTGGGCTTTAAACAAGCCAAGAGACATTTCTGAGTTACAGGATGGATTTATTATGTGACCTTGGGTACATGACTCAACTTCCCTCTGCCTTCGTTTCACCAGCTGTAAAATGAGCTGTTAAAACATTGGAGGAGGTAGTTAAGTGTTATGAAGTTGAATTGCTATTTGTAGAGTATACTGAGTTTTCAGAAGAAAGGTGCTATAGAAGTGCCATTTGCATTGGCGTCTGTATATAAATCAGTAAAACAGGATTTAAAGATATCACTGTCATGTTTACAAAAGGAATAAAGAATTAGAATTGCAAAATGGCCGAATGAACTATAGCGAAAGAAGGGCTTTACTTCTGAATGTTATTCTTTCTGTTCCCTCCCTCTAGTCTTGGCAGCTAATTATAAAAATGTTCTCAGTTTCAAATTTTTTGTAAGGTTTTCAATCCTTTAAGGTAATGCACCCACAAGTTTAGTTACAGTTGTAGCTGTTCATCTGGAAATGAGGTTGAAACAATTTTTTTCCAACCTTAAGGCGCATGCCTGGGAAAGAGCTTGGGCTTTTGTTCCTGTGGTGCATGAAATTAATAACTAAAATGATACAGAAACAGTGTAAGGATCAAAGCAGAACTTCTCCCTCCCAACTGAGTAACTATTAAGCTAAAGAGATTCTTTGTCTTCCTTTGTCTTTCTAGATTAATAAATCTTGAATTTTATTGTGCTCCACAGCACAAGTTCATTAGGACATGATTCTGTGCAGGGACCATCCTAGCAGAAGCTGGGATGCACCTTGATGAGTAGGGAATGTAGATTGAAATTCCACTCAGTTGGAGCAGTTGTACAACCATGAGCTTATCATCTAAATGGTGTATTACTCCACTCCCCGCTCTGATCCGAATTCGGTGGTATCTTAAAGTGACCACAACTGTCTGTTTTATTTTGATCTTGTCTTTGGCAATATTGCTGTCAAATGTCTCAACTGGGACCTTTATCTTATTCCTTGGATTTTTATTTTGAAAGGATCTGGCTATGAAGCTGCTTGGGGGATAGCAAGGTCATGGGAGTATAGGAAAACTTCATTGAGTTTAGGCTTATTTAGATGTGGTGGCCAGAAAGGAATGGTGTGTTTGGGTTCAGGTTTTACCATTCTGCCTAAATCTGTCACTAAGAGAGACAGGCTGTTGTGCTGATTGATGATTGGCCATGACCAAACTTGGAAGTTTCACATATTTCTTCATAATCCACAGTTATATAACAGAAACACATAAGCCAGTTGAGTCACTCATGGAGTAAATACCATGGATGAAGACCTGTTTGCTTGAAAATCAGTGGCAAAAATCCTTGTGGCTGTAATAGGGCCAGAATTTGTCAGTATGCTTATTTGGGTATATGATATCTGTGCTGAGAGGTGGTCCTAAAGCTATGTCATATGTAGTAATGCTTCCTAAGTCAAGTAGCCTGCAAGGAGGCTAATTCCTGGTGTAAAAAGTCGTATGAACATGTATTAGCAGTGTGTAATGCTTTCTTGTAAAATATTGCAGTTGTAAACATTTATGTGTAGAAAATACAGCTAAGTAAGGAGGTCTTAGATAATTCTGAAGCAGTATATTTTACTCTTTTCCTCATCAACGATTCTTTTTGTGGGTCCGTAAAATGGCTCTGAATTCTTGCACCACTTCTCACAGCTATGGGAGAAGTATAGAATCCTGAAAGACAATTACATCCTATAGCTTTTGTGAAAGTAGGCACCTAGGAATGGGAAGAAACCTCTGAAGTGAGAGGAGGATCCACAAAGGAGTGAGCCCTTAATAAAAGGTCTAAATACACCAAAAAAAAAAAAAAGCTTCCAGTGAGAGCTTGCCATCAGTCAGAAGATACCAAATATAGAGGGAACCCTGTTTCTCAGCAGGTGTTTCATAGAATTGTTTGTTATCTGAACATGTTTTAAGAACTACTTTGTGAAAGGCAGAGCTTTAATCCAGCCACAAAGAAACTGTATTTCACATACAGGGCTAGTTTACAGAAAACAAGCCAATAGAACGTGCTGGGGAACAGGTTAGCAATAAAATGAGTACAGTGACACACCAGATAGCAGCTAAAATACACTAACTGTCCATTTGTAGATGTTCTCTGGGTAAGCAGTAAAGCTATCCCTATGTAATATTTAACAGTTTATAACAAGGCTTGGCTCCTACAGCCATGACTTTGCTGAGATGTTAGTGTGGTTACCTGAAGCTATGGGAGCCTTACATTTCTCTCTCTAATGAAAGTGAAAACTCAAGGAAAGACAAAAGGGTTATGAATCCTGGCTGAAAGACAACACGAGACTTTTGCTCAGGGAAATACTGGGTTGCTGCCTTTGGTGGTGCAGTTGTTGATCCTGTCTGCTTTTCTAAGCTGATATGTTCAAAGGCTTCCAAGATTTAAGCCAACTCTGTGTTGGAGTTTTTGCAGGACTTCATCTGAAAATCAAAGTAGGATCATTTCTACACTAGCACAAGTTTGTTCTTGGACGAGGGGGAAAAACTAACGTGGACTGAGTTCATATTAGCTGTTCCCAGGTATTAATTGGATCCAACAAATTCACTGAAAAGTTTGTTCCATCCAGTAAAACAAATAACTGATAAGCTGTCATCTGAATGGTGGGTTTCACCGAGCAGCACGGAGCATGGAAGAATTCACTTTGCATCACGTGAAGTCTGCTGGGAAGCAGAAAACATATGTTGCAGGTAGACGTGATTCCGTTCCTGCAGTGTCAGCAGCAGGAAGGATGATACAGATCTGTATGTGGCCAAGAGGAAGGAGTGTAGCTACCACATGGCTAGTCACTAGCTGTCCTCATCTCTTGGGCACCGGAGTGGCTGTGTGTAAGGCCAGGCAATTTTAAACCATACTAAATTCTAAGAAAGGGCAAAGGCCATTTAAAATCATTTTTGCATCCCTCCTTCTCCACTCTTGTACTGAGCTCTGAGAATGCAAAATTCAGCCGGTGTGTTGCAATGCATTGATTTCTGTCCTAAATATTTGCCTTTCTTCCCCCAAAAGTTCTAACACCATTTTACCTTTATTTAAGACATTTTGAAAAGGAAGGTGATTATTTTATGTCTGTGGATTCTTTCTCATTATTTTTATTCTCTATTACTGATAGAGGTAAAGAAGAATACGTAATGCACAGACACCTGTAAATTACTTTCATACTGTTTGTGTCTCTGCATTATTTCTCTCCTGACCCCCTTTACCACCTATTTGCTCATTTCTTACAGTGATCTGGAGAGAAACCAAGCATGAAAAGACATATTCTATCAACCTTTTCTTCTGCAGATATTGTTTGAAAGGAGCTTGTCCACCTCCAGATACAAGACTGCATTTTGTTTTCCCAGTGAAATTAATTTCTACTTTCATGATATGAGACATGATGGAACATAAATACATAGGCCCAAACGTTTCTTCTCTTCCATCAATTACTTTCATGACAGTTTCTGAAAGGCTGAAGAGGCCAGAATATTTCTGGGTTTTGAAATGCATTAGGAATGGTTTAGAACAGGAGTGTAATTAGACTTGGTAAGTAGAGCCTCCAGTCTCAGCAACGTTCTCTTTATCCACTACAGTCAGCGAAGGCTGCTGCTTGGCTGGGAACACTGAGACAGAATTTGATTAACTCCTCAGGCATCAGGCATCATGTGTGGTACCTTATGTACAAGGTTTCAGTTCCCTGGAGCACAAGAATAGCCATGTCTATGAGCCAAAGCACCCCTCCTCTGTGCCAAAAACGCATGGCACTGCACAGTATGTTTCTTCTTTTTCTTCTTACAAACATTTATTTACTGTGTAAGCTCAGGCACGTTTCTCCTTGGACATGTAAAAACCAGGTTTTCTAGTTCTGCTTTGTATACTTGACTGCATTGATTTACATAGTGTTAAATTGCAACATTTATGATACAGTTTTGCAAAGTGCTGCAGTGATATCAAAATATTCCAGACACACACACATTGTGCAGAATACTTGTCTCCAACCAGTGTGAAAAAAACAGACTTTTGTGGACGTACCAGAACCAATAGATTCTTCCAACCTGGAAATGAACAGTGGCCATGTCATGTTAAATTAACATTAGTAGTAAATGTTTTCAGGAGACCTCAGTCTGTTGCATGCAGATAGACAGCAATCACATTGCTCAAGTAATTTAACATTTTAAGCTCAAGCATCAAGATGTTAAATTGTTGGTTCAGTATCATGCAATGAATGATAAACTTGGAGAGGAAATAAGATGGCCAGTTCTATTCTTGGAACCAATGGATGAAATAGTAAAAGAAGTCTAAGAGAATTATGTATTTAAATCTCTGAATTTTCCTTGAAAATGCAGCCAGTGGCTGTCCTGTAACTGTAAATCTGATTCTTCGTGATTTTTTTCTAAAGGCTTCTAAGCTCATGTCCTTTCATAGCATGTACAATGGCAAATAAATGTGAAAACTTCTACTCTGAAATACTTACTTCGTTATATCTCATTTAGGCATATTTATCAGTTAGAGCTTTACTAGAAACCTTATATATGGTAAGAAAACTTGCCTTTTGAAATACAGACTCTCTAAGGAGTCATGCTGTCATGGTTAACTTCTGAATAAAGCATGACTGCAGCATAAACTGATTATAGGAAATGAGCGTTTGGCTTGCTTTCTAGAAGTGCTGTCCAAAGCCAAGGAGGTTAACATTCAGGAGATTTGCTTAAAAGGCTTCTTCCTCTTCTTCCCTCAGTAATCTTGCTTGCTTTTTCACTGGGTGGTTTTTAATGCTTCTCAAGCAAATCAATTAGGACAAATCTGATTGCATCAATGTTTGCAGCAATGCTTTCATACATCAACAATGATATGAAATTGTTGGGAACCTTTCTGGTCAGCGACGACCTTCAGTTTGTAAAAGTGCAGGGCTTCTTAACTATTCCAGGTGCCCTGCTTCATTGTACATCTGCAGAAAACCTGTGCAGCCGTGCCCTGCTACTGCCGTCAGAGGAATTCCAGCGGTCCACACGCAGCAGTGTGCCGTGCTCCTGGCAGTGGGCCCACACCAGGCAGACTGTCCTGGCAGGCTGCACACTGAGTAGTATGTGGGTCATACTGGAAAAAATTTCACAGTGTTCTGCAATGTGATTCAGCATCTAAAAGAGTGTGTTTGTTTTTCCTTAAGGTATCAATTTATCTTACTTAATGTTGACAGAAAAAACTGTTATATTCCTGACTGCATTTATTTGTAATAACTGTTCTTACTATGAGCCTAATTTCATTTTTTTCACACATTGCTGTTGGCATTCTTCTGGGTGATGATGTTAATTTTCAGTTTTAATACTTCTTATTCAATGTTTTGGGCTTTTTCTTAGTATACTGCTGGTTATAACTCTTAAATACATGTCTGAATCAGCTACAAATACTCCTAGTTGTGATGACTTAGAAAGCTGTATGAGAACACAGAAGACCCAGTTCAGGTCACTGAATTCATAGTTAAGTCATGTCTTTAGTGCTGAAATAAACCTGTGTTTTTCTGTCTTTCAGCTGGCATCGTAACAGATTTACACTATTATTTCTGAATATCAAATGAGTTCTGAAGGCTTTTTGAATTGTACCGGTTAAATGAAAAAAAAAGTCCCAGTGATGTAGTAATTATTTTTTGCAGGAGTTATTTTTATTTCATCTGTTTCTTAATTTCTCTAATTTTAAAGAACTTTCAGCAATGATTCCAGATTGAAGTTGATTTGGCAGGGGGAGGGGGTGGGGGTGGTTTGCAGCATTAGCTGTGGTGTAAGTTGTTCCTATTAGGAAGTTATATTTTTCTATTCTTTTCCCCAGACGGAATCCCCATTAAGCAAAAGAAAAAAAATCAGGAAGTAATTCCATTGCTGTACTTGCATAAATTCAGTTCTCTTTTTTATTTGCCTTTCCTTCTATTCTGTCTCCCTCCTATTAGGCTGCGTGGCCTCGTATTATTAAAGGCTTGTGCATAATTGTCAGAGGTTTCCAAATGAGAGGGATGTATCATACCGAAAATAAATAATATTCCCTGGCTATTGCTATGGCATTTGCAATCATAACCATAACTTTTGAAAATGAGAACCAAAAGCGCTGAGCTGCAGATCTTCCTCCCCTGTTGTGGCAGGTCGCTTGTAAGGAAAGGTGAACTCACAGGAGCACCTTCCACAGCCTAGGAAGCTCTGCAGACTTTCCCACTGTAAGAATTACCCCTTGTACTTAACATATCATTAGGATGGGATAGACTGATATTTCTGTGGTGATTTTTTTGATGCCGTAGTTTATCTTCTACATATCAGATTTTTTCACCCCCCAACTTCTCTTTTCCTCTTACTCTTCAGGTAAGCTGTCAGGGGAAGGACTTCTGAAAAAAATCAACTGTGTGCACTACAAATCGTGTTATTGCTTTTCCTCCCTCCAGGCCTCAAGCCCTTTGTTATTACGGTATAAATGTGTAGGTGTAAGGCAATGATCTCGGTGGCTTTTATCTGTGTAATTTCTCTCTTAAACACATTTACTGTCTTTAGAACATCCTTTGCAGAACCAAAATAGCAGACAGATAACTGCTGGTATTTATATTACATTTTTAATAAGGGATTAATTTCTATCACTTGTCTTACTAGTCTTCATTAGCATTCGTGGGTAGTTCCGAAGAACATTGCACTACTGCTGTTGACATACATCCATGTACAAAGCTGAAGAGTATTAAAGCTTTTGAGCTTTTGAATTTGGCTAGAACAACAACAACAACAAAAGTATTATTTGTTTACTTAAGTAAACTTGTCTGGCAACAAAGTAATCCTCATAGCTGCTTAAAATTACCAAGCCAAAGCTGAATATTCACGTCACATTGTAAATGCTACAGACTTGAATGAAGTAGTTTACAGGTCTGTTGTCTGCATGGAGACAAATTCTGATGTTCTTGAAGAAATAATACTTTCATATAAAAATAATCCCAATGTGAATCAGTAGAACTATGGGAAATAACATGAGTATAGGAATTGAAGTCTGTTTCTCTCTGAGTTTGCTTCCCAAACCCAAATTTCTAAATTTATTCCTGAATGAAGCATATTGATTGTAGTGGGATTTCAGAATTGTACTGTCTGGCTTCGTTCCATTATTCTTTGTTCAGTTCTTGGGAAGATTTAAATCAAAGCTATTCCTTAAAAAGCTACTTTTCATTTTCAAAACTTCTGAAACTTTTGAGTTTCAAAAAGAAAAGATCCTGGCTCGATCATTATAACCTTATTTGTGCTTGAATAATGTTCAGCGTGAAAGACTACTCAGTAAATAAAAGTGGTCCCCAAAAGCCTTTAGTTAAAGAAACTTTTAATTTAATTCAAGAAAATCAACCTCTGCTCTTAAATAATGAAAAAGAAAATTTCGTTGCAGAATGAAAAGTATGTTTAAATGTAGATAGATCTTTATAGTGCAAAACAAAACAGTTACGGAGGAGATGTTTAAGAGGGTTGCAAGTGAGAATGCTTAACATTGTTAGACTTTGTTGTCATGTGAGCTGAACTTTCTAGTTTTGTTGGTTCACTTTTATTTAATGGTATTGCCTAAGCATAAAGTTTCACTCACTCATGTCTTCACATCACTTAACGTGTGAAAAATCTCATGCATAATTCATTAACGTTTCGTAGAAATAGGTTTGAGTAACCCATTCTTGATTTAGATTTACTAGTTTCCTTCCTGTGGCCATTGCTGATCTCTAGATGCAAATAAAGCTGGTTACTGTAAGCTTATTTCCTCGGAAGACTGCAGACTTCAAAGACAAAAGACAAGAAAAAGACAGTAAAAAGCCCTGAAAGACTAGCATTCATGGTCAGCTGGACTCACATTACTGTTACTTTAGATTTGCCTGTTGTGCGTTATAAAAAGGAGAAAATTACTTTTTGTTTCGTTTGGATTCATTATCACATAATAAGTATCTTAAAGACCAGATAGTTCCCAGACAACCAACCTGATTTTTAGTGGAAGGGTTTGAGTTCTCTGTAATGTGTAGCTGATGGATCCTGGAGTGGCATTTATAATCTGAACTTTTATATCTTTATTGGTGATGGTTTCATTTTCACTGTTTTAAAAGATACGCTGGTAACAAGAAAAAATGGCTATTTTTCCACTATAGGGAATATACTCCGCTGTAGGGAACATGGGTGGAAAGAATATCAATTTCAAGGACAAGACTTAAGGATGCACAGGCTTAAATTTCTTATTTTGGCATGAAAAATAGGTTAAGAATTTAATAGAACCTTATAAATATTCTTCATCCACTATAATACCAGAGAGTGGACCAAATTCAGACAAAACAAATTCACTGGGTGCAAATCTAACCCAGAAAACTAAAATTCCTGAGATAAACCTGAAATAAGGGATCTGAAAATCAGATTGGTTTCTTTCACAAGTTCAATGCATTGCTAAACCTAAATGGAAATGTTTAAGAGCATCTTTGTTGTAAAAAGTGCTAGTAGTAGAAGGACTATTCCCAGCAGCCTAGATGTCACTTGTGCTAAGGCCAATGTATCCGCTAAGAATTACCTCTCACAGCCACATTTATTTGCTAAAGGGCGGAATGGGCAATGGCTGCTTGGATGCGTGGCTACTCGCAGCAGAATTCCCCACCCTCAGAAGGAACAATCTGTAGATTTTACAGTAAAATGTTGTTTCTTTAAAAATCTGTAAAAGACTGTGAGCGATGCAGCTAATCTTGCTCAAGACACTGAGACTTTGCACAAGCAACATATTTATAATTAAAATATGGCTACCTCACTGGAAGAAGAAATGAGTGTGCTGGATGATAAAACAGGAAAATACTTTGATCAAGACTCCCCAGACATTTTTCATTTAGCTAGGACAGAGCGCCTGCAGGTGACAGAAGCCAATTTGGTAAATAACAGAGAAAACAATTAAATTATTTAGTGGAAACAAGAAAAGGGCTTGAAAGTCTTCACACACTGGGCAGGATGTGAAATTTGGGTGTCTCAGCAGAAGACGCGGGTGGAACAAGTGACAGTTGGCACTTCACCTAGTTGGGAAATGGGAAGGCCGAGGGGGTTGGTAAGGCGAGGCTTGCTACTGAGTGCTTTGTGGCTTTTCTCCTGTGCCTGAGGGAGATATTAAAATATGAGAGACTTCTTTAACAAATGAACACTCAAAAGCTTCAAATTCTCCAGCCACACTGGGCTAAGTAAATCATAATAAAAACATACCCGGCTTGTATTTCATACTTCCTTGCAACAGATCTGTAGTTCCAGTGTTGGTCGAATTGGGCAGGTGGCCTGGTCTAGCATTATCCATGACACTGGACATACCTCTAGATATATGAAATCATTAACTGAATCTCCCTTTAGATATGACAAATGATGCATTAATATGTTGGCTGGTTTTGTGGTGTTAGATCTGAGGAGATTTTTTAACCCATTTTTGTGCAACTGCTTATGGAAGTAGTAGCTGAAGATTTTTTTTCTCTTTGAAATGAAAGCATAATTTGTTTTTTAGCCTTCCAAAGAAAGATGAGTATTTACTAGTCAGTTTTATAGGAAAATAAAGTAACACAAACATATTGAGTCCAACAAGTCTGTTGTTCTACTTGTTCTAAAAGTTGACTGCATCAGCCCCTTTCTGCACAGGCAGGCCTTTTTCCCTGTTGTGTGTTTCCATTTTTCCAGTAACAGTATTCTTTCCATTCCAGAGTACAGTGAGCTATAGGGAAGGGTACCGAATCTCTTCTTGTGAGACAGGTATTGGATTCTTAAGGGGCAGCTGGGAAGTTACTTCTGTTCTCATAAGACAGATCTTGTGTCAGCATAGAGTTACAACCATTTATATGGAAGTTTGAAGATCTGAAACTTGAGAGACAGCACCACCAAATTTAGTATGAGACAGGAAGATGGCTCAAGGATAGCACCTTAGAGTTAGCCTCACGGTGATCCTCCCCTTTGGATCCTTCTGTGTGCGTAGATGTAAAGGACTGGACAGTTTTCTCACATGCTTCACCTCTTTGAGGGAGATGTTGCCTTGGGCATTGCACATTTGCAGACGCAGTATTTTCTACATAGTAACAGTGACCTAAACAGGAGATATTTATTCTTTGAGTGTCATATTTGCAGTGTTGCAGAGCTAGAGCACTGACTAATGTTTCTTCTGGGATCAAAGAACTGTGAAGCTTCGAGAAATGCTGGGAGCTGTAGGCTCAGAGATGCGGTGGTGAGTCTGCTGCCAATTATACTTTCTTTTTAGATTCACTATATCTAATCAATTAGATCTGATTTCATCCCACAGGAGACTACTACTCCCAGGACCACCAAAGGCTTTCTAGGTCTGAGTTTCCAGGAGGTATTCTGTCCGTTGTAATTTGTAATTTAATTTTTTTTTTTTGGCAAAAATTTAAATTGACTGAGTTATCTCTTCTTAAGTTGTGTCCAGTCAGTTCCTCAAAGTTTTGTCTGTGTATTTATGTGTGGGAGAGAGGAAGAAGAAAGTTTATGAAAGACATACAGAATCATGTTAAACTGTAGAAATGCTTGTATTCTGAGTATGTCCGTGCACCTCTCCAGCAGCTGAGCAAAAAGCTCTAAAGAAAGTTAGTCATTTTGCACTCCCTGAAACTGAGGAACTGAGCCAGACTTGCAGAACAATGTGACTGAAAAAATATAGCTATTACCTAAGGATAGTGAGGTCAGTTTGAGCTCTAGGAATGACCTACAGGATGGACTTCAACTCTTAAAGCTTAGCAGAGTGGATTTTGTAGTTAGATTGTTCATGCTTTCTGAATGATGTGTATAAAAATTTGTGATGAGCTCCTTTTGGGTGTCCTGGGACTTGAAGTTCATGAAGGCGTTCAGATACAAGATCTCCATCTTTTTGAAGCTTTAGGCATGTCAGGATTGCCTAAGTGAGCAATAACCATTTAAGCATAGAGTAAAAACATGGTTGATGAACTGGAAATAAGAATAATTTATGCAGAAAAACCTCTTTCTGCACTTTTCACATAAATAATCAAATACTGCAAAAGCATTGAAGGAAACGAGGATCATGATGTCTCTGGTGATCAAAAAATTGAAATATCTTAACACTGGGTGTTTTATTGCCACACAACATTCAGTGACCGCTTTTGGTGGGACTGGCCTTAGAGCTTGTTAACCCTTTGCCCTCAGATACAGTCCTTGACATTCCTTGGTGGGACAAATTTGGTGCTGTTGAAAAAAAAGATTCTCTGGTTCAAAAACGGACAAATAATGGATGAACAGAGTGTACCTATCAGTCAGTCAGGGTAGAGATGCTCGGCGATGGATTGCTTATCTATTCTTTCAGGAAGTGCAGGTTGCTCTGTCTCATTTCCAAGGGATGCTCTACCCTTTGCTGATTATTCCCTGACAGTGCATGTGTTAAGGTAGGAGAGTAAAATTTTGGTTCAGTGAGGAAAACGATAAGTAAATCTCAACACGCTATTACCTCATTGTACACCAAACATTCATCTCAGGCACAGAATGTCCTCACATTATTCAAAGACATGAATGCCAGTAGACAGTAAGAGGAAAAGGTGAATTTGGTCAGTAGCTGCTGGTCAGTACTTAAGGAATTCTGGAGGCTGCAACAAATAAAGACATTCCTAACAAGAAATGAGCTTGTAAGGGTTTGGCTGTGCAGTTTGAACTGGTTCACAAAAATATTTTGCTTTGTAAATAAATACACACATACTGGCCTTTTCAACTCTCTTCTCCCCTGGTGTGCTGAATCACTCTGCAATGCACATATTGCATTGCATACATGCATGAACAGTCCAACTTCAAATTGCACTCTGCTAAGCTGTTTGATTTGAAGTCTAGGGTGTAGCTTTGAAATAGCTTCCTAGGGATTAAATTGGCCTCACTACAGGGTATTGGTCATTCTTATTCAGTAACACAATGCAAATTAGTAGCAATGGCATCGTTGTCTCTTGTTTTCACAAGTACTTGAGTCTTAGGTACTGAATTTAATGCAGGTCCCGAACACAATCCAGAATAGAGATTACTGTGACTCGTCACTTTTCGATGACCTGAATTTTCACAGCAGCCAGTCACTGAGGGATGACTAGCGGGCTTCTAAAATTACACGGCCAAATTTTTAGGACATCTTTAGTTCAGAAGGAAGCAGCTGGGTGGAAATTGAATTAATACTACGTCTGGTAAAGCACTTTTTCAGTTATCTAAACTTCATACCACTTGTGGACACATTATGATGAGTGATATTTAATGGGCTGTAGCTACAGTTGCTACAAAGAAATAGGAATG